>NC_134569.1:117646566-117946566 GCF_050947875.1 Dermacentor variabilis
CGTTTGATTATTTAGTAGAAATGATTGCGAACGACCGTTACAAGACTGCGCCGAATCTGTCAGGTGCAATTTCATAAAGAAAACGAAAGACGTCTTCTGACATGAAATGTTTATTTTGCTCTATATAAATGCTCGTTCCGGGCTTCTTCTGCATTCATCCAAAGTTGTGGCGACAGGTAAGCAATAGTCGTTGCCGTACGAAGCTCCACCGGATGCCATCAGCTGAAAGGAAGTAAATTACAAGCATGTATCTTTTTCGTATATTCACCTAACAAGAGCATTGCGTGTAGACGCGAAACGTGCGTAAGTGGTGAATGAGCGGCACTACAGATAAATTCACTTTTACGTACATTTCGCAGCAATGAATCCTCTCAAACAATGCCATAAAATGTGAAGAAAACATCCGATTTTCAAGCATCCCTCCCTTCCAGGGCATTATTTCCTGTACTTTAAGAGAACAAATACACGGGTGACTGCGCGTTTCGAAAACAACTAGGCCTCAGTCGACGCGATGGTAAGCGAAGTACACAGAGGTGGCTACAACACAGGCTCAGCCAGACCATGTTACACGCTCGCAGAATGCCTTCTAGTCCTATAGTACTCAAGGCAGATTCGTGGGTGCAAAGCCTGTTTTCAGTCGCTTAGAATACATAAATGTCAAGTTCTTCAGCTCCTCCGTGTTATCTTTTACCCGTCCTGCCGGCGCAAGCAACACTCCCGTGTTATCACTCTCGGCAATCACTCGTCGCGTTTTCGACAAGCGTGAGTACCGAAATAAGGTATATGTTGTTGCAGGGCTATAAAATGCGCCCCAAACTTGTCCCACTAAAATTCAGTACACGCAAAACTAACTCATTATGGCTGACTTGCTTTTTTGCTAAGAGCTTCACTACCCCCAGACGCGGCGAGCACGCCTCAATATATCCCAAATGTTACCAAATGGATTACAATACTTTTTCGGGTCAGATAATGCGTCACGAACTTCTACCACAAGGATTCAGTAGACGCGAAACTAACTGTGGCACACAGCCGAGCTGCTTTTCGATAACTGCGTCACTACGCCGAGCGCGGCCACTGTGCTTGAAAGGTGCCCCAATAATTAGTGAAATTAGTTACAATAATGTCTGGGATCAGAGAAAGCGCCAAAACTTGTCCCGGTAAGATTCAGCACACGCGAAACTGCGTCCACGGCCAAGGTGCTTGTCGTCACAAAGCCAGGTGCGGTGAGCGTGCCCAAAAACTACCGAAATGAGTTGTAATTATGCTTGGGCTCATAGAAAGCGTTGCAAACATCTCCCAGTACGAATAATTAACTCCGATTAACTAGGCTTGGACGGCAGAGCTGTTTTTCGATGACTGCGTCACTATATAGGTTCACTTTTGTGCAGTAAGCCTAAATGTGCTTGAAGTGCGTCGCAGACAGTCAAACAAAATTCCTCACCTTGTTGTAGTCCAGTAGTGCAGCTGTACCAGGCCGAAATGCAGACGGAACACAAAAGAACGCCGGGAGCCCAAAAAACGGGCTATATCCAAAAAATACGGGTCGCCGAGCGCGCGAGCTTCACATACGCAGCCGGCCTCGCTCACTCCTGCGGCTTGTCTGGAGCATGACGTATGCACGCGCGTCTGGCGTGCCGCTAACTTGTTGCTAGGCAACGCAACAAAAATAAGTCGCAAAGCAGTTCATTCACACGCAAAACATTTTTCACTTTTAGTGGGAAAGAATAAAAAAATAAAACGTTGTCTGTAAGTTTATTTCACATTCTTTTTTTCTGATGCTCGCGTCAACTAACGGATGGAGTTGAAACTAGGCGTGACGTGTTTCCTGTTGGCAGTTTTTGAAGAGTGTCTCCTCTTGTTGAATTTCTTTCTCTATGGTTCCACCTTACTCGCGTCGCGCATACATGCAACAGATTACACAAGGTTCGGTCACAGACAGCGGATGGAACCATCGATAACATTCCAGAAGCTTCCTATACATGCAGGCGCGTCCTGCGCTGTGCGATAACTTTTGTTAGGCCGTGAAACATGGTCGCCGGATAAAGATAAACAAGTACACGTGTCAATATGTATATTTCTCTTTTTGCGTTTTAGAGCGCAGCTCTTTGGCGTCCGTTCCTGGGTTTCGCGTCGTCGTCGGCGTTGTCGTCGGCCTCGTAACCAGCTCCGCCCCCCTTTCATCCCCCCAGCGCTAGCAGCGACCGACTGATACCGCTGGATGCCGCTGACGCCGCTAGAGAGTCAAGATAACGTGACTGCATAGAACACCGTCGCCGCCATGCAGAAAGAGGAGGAAAGGGTCCCCCCCCCCCTGTTCTTGTGTGGCGGATAGGGTGCTCTTCAGTTGCCGACGCGCCGGTTATTTCACGTAGGCCCCGGCACGTCGACGAATACGTGACCACCTTCCCACGGCTAGACCTGGTTCTTAGCGCTGCGGAAGCGAGGGTATCATATTGTTTGTGTCGGCATCGGCGGCGTTGTCCCTGAAACCAACTCCGCAGCTGGGGTTGACTCACTATCGGCGTCAGCGGCATCAGTCAGTCGCTGCTATCTCTTCCCTCCTCCCTTTATCGTGTTGTCCGCTTGCTGCGCGCGCTTCTGCCCCCATCGTTTGCCGCTGGGTGTACACGCCGCCCCCCTCCCCCCTCTTCCTGCGAGTCTCCGGTTGTCAAACGCCGGCTCGAACTAAATTCCTTTCTTCGCTCCTCCTCCAATGCAACCCCTGTGCGGTGGCAATCAGAGAGCCAGATCGGTGGCGGCGGATCTGTATATGTGCACCGCCCGAGCCGAAATTGCCGCTGCCGTTCGCCCTGTGCGGTGGCAATCAGAGAGCCAGATCGGTGGCGGCGGATCTGTATATGTGCACCGCCCGAGCCGAAATTGCCGCTGCCGTTCGCCACTGCGAAATTATCTGCCAGTTCTTTCTGAGCCATGAGCGAGACGACCGATGGAAGTCCTCCGTCTGCTGCTGCTGCTGCTGCTGCTGCTAAACGAGCTGCCAGAGCAGAGGCCCAGCGCCGTCGCCGTCAGAATCCAGAGGTGCGTGCCGCCGATGCAGAAGCTTACCGTCGCCGCCGTCGAGATGATCCAGGAGTACGGGAAATATAAAAAAAAAATTCTGTGATAGCGCATACATGTGTTGCTCGATTTCTTTGCCTCAATCTATCGAAAAGGTGAAACAGCTTATTTGCTGCGCTCAAATTTCGCATTAGGAAGTAACGTAATCGTCGGTAATTTTTTTCTTTTATTCTTTGTATATTATTTATCGTCAGCATATTTTACAACCATGCTGTACGCGTGGTGCGCAATCATATAAAGATCGCAGTTATATCAGCCGCAATTTATGTGTTTTTCCAATGTTTTAGTTGTGTTAATTGCAGAATTTCACTACCGCTTAGGTTTGCTGCACTTACGTAATAGTGATGTACCATTTCTTTGAAATAAATTTTACAAAAGATTAGGAAGTTTCGACCAGGTTCTTCAAACTACTGACTACAAAAATACTAGAGGAATAAGAGGAACCGCAGACCTTGATATTAAATTCAAGCTTACTTTGGGAACCCCACCTGACTTTCCTGACCATGGTTGTTTAGAAAAAGTGTATTTCAACAAAGAACGGCGAACATTTTGAGCCACAATTATGGCACACTACCACCAGGATGGCGCTGTCTTGCCGCATATATTTGTATATATAGAGGTTGTACATACAAAGTTATATGAAGGTACCTACGAAGTGGCTCATATAAACCTTGTATGCTGACCACGTATTCCCAGCTATGCTCTGAGTAACAACAAAGTCACTAACCTGGGCGGGACACGCAGCGCAGTCACAGCGTAAGCTGGAGGAGCGGCTCCATAGGAGCTCCGTGTTACGCAGCACGGACTAGGGGGGGTCTGCGCGGCGAAGTCTTTTCGCCTCGTTTTCACGAGGACGAACTGAACTGTCCGCCCGGCGTCGACGGCGAGCTGTCGCTTGTGCTGCTCTCTGTACAGCGGTCGCTGAGCCCGACGTTGCCTGGTTGCAGTCATGCGTAGCTCTCGGATTCGCTTCTTCAGCTGCGGTTCGTACCTTGCGAGGGGACGCCATATCCTGTACCGAACAGCGACATCCAGACTACGCGGCACACATGTCACATCCCTTGACACGTGGCATGGTACGATGCAACTGCTACATGTCACGACACCTGGTGGTATACAACGCAACTACTATGCGATGTTTGCACGTACAGACGCTCCGCGGTGGGCATCACACATCGCTTTACAAGTGGTACAATATATACACTGCGCTGCTACTACTGCTGCCGCTGCCGCCGCCGCTGCATTCCACCGCTGCCGATGATGATTTATTGGCATCTCCTTTGAAACAGGGGGGCGGCAATTAATCAGTCAGGTATGCTACGCATTCTTTTCATTCTAACATTTTGGTGTACATCTATTTAATCTTTTCCTTCCTCCAAGATACTCTATTTACGTTGTAACGTTACCCATGAGATTGCTACATGGCGTGTCACCTGGTACAATAATATGCAACTGCAATGCGAAGTGTGTCCGTATCCACGCTACGCCGTTAGGCTGTGGGGTGTCCCTTTTGGGCAGGGCTCCAGAATGGGTATGTTCTAATGTAGCACAAGAGATACAGAATGCCTATGTGTTGCTTGATACATGTCCAACTTTTCTATGCATACACCTGTAATCATAAATTTCTACGTATTGCCGTTAGCTGTAAAACAGTTAACTTACCGCTTTTCTTAACCTTCGCTTTACATATACTCCAACATTTGTTGATGTGCATGTTTTTTCCCCTTTTTTGTTACAAACACTGACGCCAACATGCACTGATGCACGCGAATGCAAAAGGAATACGAACTGACGTTTTTTAAATAAAATGCAAAAATAATAAGCAATACAATCAACAGTGGCCGAAAGGGTAACTTGCCTCCTAAGGGAGTCGAACTCACATTTCCCGTAACAGGCGTGCGTAGCTGTATATACCAATTCTACCAACGACTGTTTCCCCATACATTTTATAATACTTAAGTTTTATTTTTTTCATCACCAGTGGTACATATGCATAGTGGGAGTTATATAAATAGAAGTCCTATGGTTAGAAATAGCAGCGGAACCTGTTCTCATTTACATAAGAAAATATATTGCTAATAAAAAAGGCAAGAATTACGACTACAAGGTCAAAAAAAATGGATTCCACAAGTTATACAGTGTTAAAACAATGCCACTCAACGCAAGAACTGGCGCAGAACACAGAGAACGAGCACATCGATGTAAACATACAGTTCACAAATTTCCTATGTAGGATCTAAGTGAATGCTGGTACGATGCTACTTCAGTGCATAATTTGTATGAGCTGGTTAGCTATTCCAAATTTTCACACCAGCAAAAAAGCAATTTGTTGGTTTTGCTGCGCGAATTGAGTAGTTGCTGGGCGACCTTGGAAGTAAAATATTATTCTATAATAAAACTATAATAATGTTGGAGTTAGGGAGGTTATTTGTGTTAATTACATAACTTAAGTGAGGATTTTTAGGAAGGTTGTATGCAACCATGCCATGGCCGTACCAGATAATTTCTTTTATTTAGAGAATGTTTAAATCAGGGGAAGGTGAGGGTACTATAAGCGTTATAAAGGGCTGATGTAATGATGGGAGCAGCGCTACTTTGGACGTGTAGCAATATAACTATACAGAAGGGTATATGAAACCCCATGAGCTGATGCAATAGCTTATAAAGGGTGTTTGAGCGAACGATTTCAAAAATTTTTGATAGCTGCCTGTGGCAGATAGGACAATTATAATTGTTGAGCTGTTCTACTGGAAGAGGCGGATATTAGTTGCACAAGAAATGGAAATGTAGAATCGACTAATTAAAGAAAAGCACACATTAAGTTTTTAAATAATGACCTTTGTGACATTTTACATTGACAAGAAGCTCTTAACACTGCAACTTGCACGGTTTTTCCAAATGTTTTTTGTTACCGTTGTTAGGTAATTTACACGATAGGGTGATGAAATTAGAAAATTCGCTGGCGCAAGTTGGAGTAGATTGGCAGAGGACAGGGAAAATTGGGGATCGCAGGAAGAGCCCTTCGTCCTGCAGTGGATACAAAATAGGCTGATGATGATAATGATGACGATGGTTATGATGATGATGACGACGGTGTGATGATGATGATGATGATGAAGGATATGAAGCAGTTGAAATAAACTCCGATTCAATTGCGAATATTTCTGTCAGCTTTATATCCTAATGTAGAAAAGTTTTATACATCTCGAAATCGTTTTATTTGTGGCGAAAGGGCTGCTGCCTACATGAGTCCGCTGTTGATTTCAAAAGCGGTTTATGAATGTGCATGCTTACTCGCAAAACGTAATTACCTTTATTTCAATCATGGTACTTGGATAAAATATACGCAGGGTCGTTATCAAAAGAGCAAGAAGCAGCAATGTTCTTGTCTGCCTGTCTTATAAGCAGGTATAGGATGGAAGCGGCTGCTGTAGAAACGTGCGCGCCAATACGCATACACTAGAGCGCACGAAGTGCCGATACGCCGGAACTCACGGGCGTCCCGCAAATGTCGAGTGGGTGCGACCCGTAGACGCCCACTCAAAACGGCAATCGAATCCAGGTGGGGAAATTAACGCGCGCGCGCGTCAGCTGGCGTGCGCATACGCACACGTCCGTGCCGCTTCGTGTCACTACCGGCAAGATTGAGAAACAACCTCGTCAGAACCGAGGCCCGTCAGCTTCACCTACTCACCTTGGCGGCCCGGTTGGCAAAAACGAAGCAAAGCAGATGAATATCGCTCAGAGCACGGAGTAGGTTGAGCTGCGTAAACTCGCATGGCCCGATTACGCTCCAACAAGGTACGGCTGCAGCGCTCGGATGCGGGTGCCCCGAACTGCGCTTTCGTGGGCTGAACTGGCTCGGCAATGGCACACGCCGGCTCCTAAAGGGCTGGGCACATATTTGCGCAAAGGCGTACGTAGCTCCCTACTTTCAGCGGTCACGGCTTCCGATGTCCAGCCAGGACGGGCGGCTCTCAGGCTTGCATGAGGCACCCTTGCGAGGAATGAGGGCGTATACTACTTGACTGCAGCTTTGACAGGTGAAGATGCGCAGGAAGTTTGCTGAACGCGCGCGACGGTGTCATTATACAGTCAGACACGTTTGGCTTAGTCGCTGCCTCAGGAGGACCTATCGTGCGCGACGGTGCTTGCCCACGTCGTAATGTAGACGGGCCTCATTCACCTTGGCACAATTTCTTATATACGAATACCTTGTGGTAAACCCAAACGAGTGGCACTTTAGATTTTGTTAAAGAGCAATCTGGTGCGCTGACGTTACAATGTTCAGATGTCGGATAGTCTTCGCTTTGTTTCTGGCGGTCTTGATACTAAGTCTGTCAAGCTTGAGCGATCACTGTGCAAACTACAGCCTCACGGAAAGATTGTACTTGAAGATCCCTGCGGAGTTTTCTGGAATCTTGACTGCTGGCACTCTTTGTGCATGCTTGCAAGGAGGTCATATGTCATATAGGCAGCAAAGTTCAACATTGGCATTGGCAAATCATGGAAACCCTCTGTAGTTAAAGAATTACTTTGTAACTCTTAGTAAAGAAACAGAGATCGCCATTGCCACTGAACTCGTGTAAAGAATCAGAGAGCCGGCCGTGCGCCAGAACACCTGTTTTACTACTGCCTCCCAGCTTCCTTGGCTCGCGCCCACTGTGCGAGTCCGCAGCCCAACTGCACTTCATCTCCACGCTCTTTTACTTCTTGATAAACTACACTCGTAAGCAAACGCTTTCACATATATCTATATCGTATCTACTAAAACTGCGTTTCAACTCCTTGGACTAATAGAACAAGTACTGTAGGTAAATTGAAACGTATGACCATGACCTCACTGGAACACTAAACAAAAAAAAAAGCAGTCGATCAAAAGAGGAAGTTACTACCAATGGGATAATATCACACTGCAGACTATTTTCATCAACACTATCCTGAGAGATCTCCATGAATGCGCAATATTTGTCAAGAAATTTTTAAGCAACATACCTGAGTGTTGATCAATACGATACGCGTTCTTCGTGTACAAGAATGCGAAAGGTAATATATGAAGGGAACTTTTGCAGAATGTAGGAATTACCCGAATAAACAAAAATGGATGCACCTGAACAGCTGCTAGTGTTGTGGGTTTGTCCAACGAGCTATGGAAGGCTGTATGGTACTCTACTTAATTGTAATTTATGATCATAGAGAGGGGTGAATACGGCGCAGGCATGTCTAGTAGGAATTCCTATACATTAAACGCGTTAGTAATTTCTGAAGCCGAAAACAATGAAGCAAAATTGTCTCACTCACAGTTCGAGGTAGTTATTAGAATAAAAAATAAGCTCTGTTGCGGTTCAAAAAATAATGTATTCATTAACATTTTCCTAGAAATATTGACAACGAACCATTGACCTTTCACAATCGATACCCCTAGTTACGTTTCCTTGATATTTTTTTTACTTGTTCGTCTGATGAAAAATTGGATTGCGGCTCATTTCCCTATTTATTAGGAGTATCTACTTGTGTTCAACTTGTTTACCAGCTGTTTCAGGCGCCTTTGAGCTTGGTGCAAAGAAAAATGTGTTCCGGTATGCAGAACAAGAAAAAATATACGGCGTTGCCATTTTAGTAATTTTGTCGCTAGATTTCACAACTTTCTTCCTGTTTATCGACCATTTTTTGCCAATTCAGTGACAGCCGACTTTTTTTATTCATGTGAAAAAATATTCGCGACATTTTTGAGACTCCAAAGTTAGCAAAATTGCTTCAGAGAACGCACTTTCTTATTCAAGAACTATATGTAATAGCCGAAATCGGCTGTATGACGCATAGGTTCAGAGACCATGATTACCTTCAGAGGATTCAAAATGTACTCAAATATTATTTCTCTTTTCCGAGAAACTGATTTGAATGGTTCTAACCCTGCTGGTTGGACACTTTACTAAATATGTTCGATTGGTGGACATTTACAAATCTTATTGTGAAATTCAGAACGCACCAGGTGAATAATAATATTGATCGACTATGAAAAGAGGTAGACGTAGGAGCGGTTAGGATCGTTTACGCGAGCGTGAACACACGGTTTCCTTAACGTAAGGGCTTTGGACAATTCAGTACCGCAAAGGGCCTTCAAGTAAACCAAGAAGGGGAAGTGTAGTATTTGACCTGCATAAAAGTAATGTAATCGTCATCGTTGCCTTAAAATGCACCCTTTTGCACCTTGCAGAGTCCTGCTTTCCTTTGAGGACCACCGATCACTTCATAATTTTGAGAGATAATGTGGACCAAGTGCCCATGGGTGCTAGGAAAATGAGATTGTTTGTATTCTTTTGAATCGTGCTGCATTTGGAACCTTCCCGAACGCTGAATTTCCACTGTCAGCGCCGATTGTTATGTAAGTATAACAACAAAGTAAAAGCCCTCTACACAGTGCTTGTAACTTCATTGTTTATTCTTCACTCACAGGGACCCTAGACAAACGTCAGACGTTTCGGTAAACGACTTACGCCATGCTAGCATATGTTACAAAGCTCCAAACTGCCTACATTACCTAAATCTTACATAAAAGCTTTAGCGACAATTTTAGCGATATTGTAGAAAACTTTTGTGCAAATTTATCATCTCACTTGAGGGACCAACTCTAAAATAAACATGGCAACACTAAATTTATATGAGAAAATGAAGTTCTGCTGTGTTTGACAAATTTTCTACGAGTATACAACCTAAGATACATTGTAAGACGTTGAACATAATATAAATAATAGGACGAATTTGATTCAAGAATATAGTGACCATGCTTTCCGTCCTTCATTTACAGAAAGTTCTGTTAAAACCCTTTGGGCGCTGCCAGTTGTACAAATTTAATTGTGAGAGTGACTTGCCTCCCACTAAACGTGACATTAGGTGATATAGATATATGTATATGATACGTGGAACTATGTTTACTAGAGAAAGTGTGAGTGGGGCCTTCATTTAATGCGCATTTATTATTATTATTTTTAACGGGAAGAACAAACCCGTGACAGCGCATGGCTTCAACCACAGATTTGCTCTGTAGTCAATCTGCACTGCAGAGCATCTCGCAATGCAGTGAAGACATTGCGCGAAGCGACGTTGCGGACTCAACTTGAGACACTTTTTTTTTTAGCGTTGTCTAAAACAGTTGTTCATTCGGCGCCTTTCGGCATAAATTTCCCTGTATTTCTCTAGCGAACGCATGAGACGCTGTGTTTTTAAGTAAAGCGCATCGATAACAAATTAAATGTTGAACTCATGGCCGAAACCTTCTTTGTACGCTGGTTGATGAATATAAAATTTGCTTTTTCTTCATTCCAAAGAATTGCTACTCAGAAAAATGAACGTTCAGGTCAGAATATGGATTTATTTGTCTGCTAAATAAGTGCACTCCTTTAGTTTTGCGCAGAAATCTCGTCATATCCTCGTCAGTCGACCGTCGTCATACCGATCGTCATGTAATTGTCATCATACCGTTGTCATGCCATAGGCGTCATGCACTCGTTGTCATACAGTAGTCGTAATGCCATAGTGGTCGTTCCATTGTCGCCATTCTAACTTTATCATCTGGTTCTTGTCTCTTTATCGTAGTCATACAGTCGCCGTCATAACATTGCCGTCATGTATTGTTTCTGACTTTGTATTTGTAATGTTTGGGCAATGAAACACTTATGTTGTCTGTGACTGTTGCTGCCATCACTGTATTTCAATCCCACCTGCTTGGTCTTATTTAAGACCGCAGTATACTCGTAAATAAAAATAAATAAATGCTGTCGTCAGCACATCGCCTTGAAGTCGTTTTCCATCGACGTACTTCCTTGCTCGTCATTCTATCGTAATAATGCTGTCATCTTTCAGCCCGATTATGCCGCCATTAGAATAACATTATTGGCGTCGCGTCATCGTCAGGTAGCAGCCGGCATGTATTCGTTGGCACGCCATCGTCGTCATGCATTCGTGTCCATTCCATTGTCATAATTGCAATTTCGTTGTCCAGTTCCCGTTGTAGTCGTAGCGTCATTGTCACGCCATCGTCGCAACATAGTCGTCTTCACGCCATCGTCGCCATACACTTGTCCTGACCCCATTGTCTTCGTGTCGTCGTTGTCACGCCATTGTCTTTTCAGAATCGTCATCTCATTGTCGTCAGGCCATGGTTGTCATATCGTCTCTCATCGTTCCATCAACGTCATGTTTCTTTGTCGCTAGACTGTCGTCCCTGCGTCATCATCATATTGTCGTCATTATGCCACTATGGAAATGGTCGATCTTGGCGAGCGAGAGTCATAGCAAAGTGAGCCGATATCGGAGACAGTGTGAGTCGAATATAGCCGAAGCAGCAGATGTCTCAGAATGACCGCTACAGATTCTAAATAAAGGTGTCTTCAGCGATACGGCGTGTCGTTATATTGTTTGAGTTCTAATGACATTACCATCGGTAGCCATCGTGAGATGGATTCGGCTGGAAATTTCGATGAAGCTGTTCAGCTTAGATATTGAGGCATCTTTATTATGAGCAACAATTATTTACAAAATATTTAACACAGGCGAACTTCCCACTGGGAGTACTTGGCGACAAATGACCTTTTTTATACTGCATCTTACACTTCGATTTGTAGAATTAGCAAAATCGGATATTTATGCAGCACATTATTCTGCCTTAAGAGCGCTGCTCAATATTAATCCAACACTTGATTTAATTCAAATTAGGCAGGAACCGGGCATGATTATAAGGTCTTACCAATAATATTTTCGAGGCGTCAGTATAAGTTAAAAAATAAAGCTAGTGATAGCTGCGCCTGCTGTAAAACTGGCATTAGCGGTCCAAAAATATTTGTACCCGGGGTACATGTGGTGCATTTGTCGTAATAGTCCTACAACCGTCATCGTTAGAAAAGATGGCCGGTATATATGGGAGCAATAAAAAAACTGTCTGTATTGGAGAAGCTGCAGACAAGAGCTTGCGACACCTGCTTTTGCGCCCATAGAATTGTCTTTGGCAACCACGGAGTAACGTGCCTCCAGCTATAATTGAACTGCCACAATCACCGCTTTCACAAACAAATTAATATTTGAAATTGAGGAGAACCACCCAGTGATAAAATTACACAACCTTTCTCCTGGGAAATATACCGCTCGATTTAGCGGAATTGTCCAGGATGCGGTGTCTCCGTGTCGCTGGTTACCAATGCATTGGTGGCGCATAAGGTCGAGCTCAATTATCCATCGAATGATGTATAACCTTTCGAGTTAAGACAACTAAACAAATAATATACATATATACATATAACTGATACTGGAAATTATACCATCTCAAAGATTGAGGAAGCAGTAAAGCATTGGCTGCACCATGACATCAGTGGGACGAAAACTTGGCAGAGGACAGGGTAAGATGTGTGTGGTGAAAGATAAGTAGTGTAAAGTCATCAGCAATTTTGATGATATGTAGAAGCAGCAGAAGCATTCTATACTAACCTTTACAGTATCCAGAGCAGACACGAAACCTTCTTTGTAAGTAGTGATGACCAAGATAAAAGGGCCCCTTCTACAATTCGCGATGAAGTTAGAGGGCCTTGCAAGACATGTTGCAGAGAAAATTGGCCAGAGAAGATGAAATAACAATCGATGCAAACAAAGATGGGGTATATAATATGCTTGAAAAACTAGCGGTCCCTTATAAGCGGGGCCTCACGACTTCAAGTGCATCAGAAAGCTAGAGGAATGCACAAAAATATACTAATCCATAAGAAAGGAGAGCTTAAATAACTGAAGAATTATAGGCCCATTAGCTGGCTTTCAATATTCTACAGAATATGCAACAAGATCACTTGCAATAAGATCAGGGCCGCGCTTGAATCAACCAAGATAACAGGCTGGCTTCAGGAAGGATTATTTTACAATGAATCCCGTCCATGTCGTCAATACGGTAAGTGGGAAATCTGTGGAGTACAATCAACCTCTCTACACGACTTTCATAGATTAGCAAAGGGCATTTTATTCCTTAGCGGTACCAGCAGTCATGGATGGATGGATGGACAGATGAAAAAACTTTATTGTGATTGCTGAGATACGCAATTATCGCCCAGCCGGCCGCTCCCACGTTGGAATGGGCAGGCTGAGCCTGGCTGCCACATTGTGGGCTCTATGGAGGCATTGCGTAATCAAGGAGTGAAGAAGGCACACGTGAATATTTTGCGAAATATCAACAAAGGTTCCACAGCTGCCTTATTTCTTCACAAGAAAAGTAGAAGTTTATCTATCAATAAAGAGGTCAGGGGAGGAGACACTATCTTTACAGTGCTATTCACTGCATGCTTCAAGAAGTATTCAAGCTATTAAACTGGGAAGGCTTACGAGTGAGCATCAACGGCGAAACTCCGCTTTGCAGATGACATTATCCGTTTCACGAACACAAGGGATTAATTGCGACAAGTGACATAGAAGCATAACCGAAAAAGTGCGCGAGTAGGGTTGATTAATATGCAGAAGGCAAAGGTAACGTTCAATAGCGTGACAAGGGAACAAGAATACATAATCGCATGTCAGCCTCTGGATTCTGTGCAAGGGTACATTCATGTAGGTCAGTGATTCACTGGGAACCCTTGTCATGAGAAGGAAACTTACAGAATAATAAAAATGGGCTGGAGTGTATGGGGCAGGCATTACTAAATCCTGACTGGGAGCATATCACTGTCGTTAAAAAGAAAAAAAAAGTGCAATCATTGCATTCTGCCGGTGCTAACATACGAAGCGGAAATTTCGAGATTAACAAAGAAGCTCGAGAACAAGTTGAAGACCGCACAAAGAGCGATGGAAAGAAAAAATGTTTGTCGTAAGAGACGGTAAGAGAGCGTTGTGTATCAGGGAGCAAACGGGAATAGTCAGTATTCTAGTTGACATTAAGAGAAAAATATTGCGCTGGGCAGGCCCCGTGATGCGAAGGGCTGATGACCAGCGGACCATTAGAGTTACAGAATGGGCGTCAAGAGAAGGGAGGTCCCGTCTAGGACGACAAAAAGTTAGAGGGCATGATGAAAGAAGACATTTGCGGGAGCAAGTTGGAATCAGCTCGCGCAAGACAGGGGTAATTGGAGATCGCTGGAAGAGGTCTTCATGCTACAGTGGACATAAAGATAAGTTAATGTTGATTATTATAACGATGATTATGCATATATGAAAGTAACTTCCAACATGCGGTAGGGAGAGAAAGAGGAGAAGACAGGGAGGTCAGCTAGTGTAGACCGGCTGGCGACCCTGTGCCAGCATATGGCAACAGGGCGACTTTGTTTAGGATCGATTTTGCTCGAATTTGTACGTACACCAGATATTTTGGAAACAAGGATTGCGTGAAAGAAATAGTGGACATAATACTGCTGTTGCTCTAAACATACATGAATAGTTTGAGTCGGCTACAGGAAGCAATACTGGAGCGAAATATATGTCTACATTCACGCATTCATCTGATTTTATTTTCTTTCATAAAGGTACATTCTTTGAAAGCTGTCCGGAAACACATTCAAGCTTTTTGGAGGTCGCCACCAAAGTATACTCGGAAAACTTTGTTTGATTAATTGCTCAGTTTACCAAGAAAAAACAAACTGAATGATAGAGGTCATGAGAAACTACGAGCAGATCTGAATAATAAACTGATGTTACTGACTCCACGCCATAGAGTAATCGGTAAGAGGCCCCCAGAAGAACGGAAACTGCTGTATCCTTAGCGATTAACATGACATCCATCGTCGCCCCTCGCACAGCAGACATTCAAGAAGGCATAGCTAAAGGTTCTTTGTGAGAACATGAGACGAACGATGAAGGCTGTGCCGAGCTCAGCCTTGACCTGAGCTGCACTAAAAACACAGCGGTATAAGATCTGCATGAAGGTCTACCAGACCTTGGCCGTTTCGGCACGGTCAAACATAAGAAGAATCGCAGGCAAGGTATGTATGTTATTTTTCGTCTAGCGTCAAAGGAGACTCTATCTGGCGAGTAAACGCTATGTGTTAGCAGAAGTTCTAGCTCTGAAAAAAAAGAAAATTATAGATACCTGCATCACTACTTGCAATCAACGTCTTCATTGGCAAGAGTAGACGCGGATGAAAAAGTTCCTGCATCATATTCAAAAAAGGTTGGCAGCATAAGGTACGTCACTCTGCTTTACAGGGATTCGGAATTGCTAAAATATTAAAGTTTTTTTGCTGACTTTCTCGGGTTTTGTGTGGCTGTCTGGCTCCTTGGTGCTGTTGAGTCGGTCACTATCTCGGCGGATATGTTTAGGGACATCTATACAAAGATTATACGTGCGCCGAATGGAAGTACCAGGAACCGGCTAATATAACCCTTGTATGCTGACCAACTATGTGCAGCTCTGTTTTATTAAGAACAAAATAGTTTCCTAAATAAAACGTACACAAATATTACATAGAACATATACATAGAATGTTATATACACAGAATACATACATTATGTATACAATGGTGACTTATATATGAATGATTTTTTATTTACATTATTTTTATTGATTAAGCCACTCAGTATTCGCCATTGGGTGTGGGCCCGTTCATCGCCAACCTTACCGCATGGGCATGTCCTGCTACAGGCTGTCCCACAAAACGTGAGCGAAGAATTTAAAAATTAAAGGCGCATCGGAAGCGAATTGAACCGAACGCATACGATTCGCAATAGCCAACAGTAACTGAGACATTGTTTTTTTGTTTTCCCCATAACTCACTCATTATTAAAATTTAGTTACCCCACTTTTTAATTATTGGCTGAGGACCCCAAGTACGATGCGCAGATTTGCAGAGCACTTCAGAAAACACCGATCGAGTTGTTGTTTCCTTTATGATACGACTCACGTAGTGCTTTTCCGCGTTGCAAAGAAAGCGCGCGAAATATGAAAGCCACGTGACGAAGAGCTTGTGCAGTGGTATCGTGCTGCTCTCAAGCGTGCGTTCGATGAACAAGGTCGGTTCCCGTTGGATGACGGCGAAAATGCATGCTGCTGGCCGAGAGCTGCCGAGGAGGTAAAGAACACCCTGCCGCTTCCTTGTCGCCGGTCATGATGCAGCCGACCTTGTTCACCGAATGCACGCTTGAGAGCAGCACAATACCAGTGCGCGACTGCTCAGTCCCGTGGCTTTTCTCATATTTCGCGGGCTTTCTTTGCAACCCGGAAAAAAGGACTGCGTAAGTCGTATCGTAAAAGAAACAACTCGATCGGTGGTTTCTGAAGGTGCTCTACAAATATGCGTATCATACTTGGGGTCCTCAGTCCTCATGATTAAAACGTTTGGGTATTTAAAGTTCATTAGTCAGTTATGAGGAAAACAAAAATAATGGTCTGAGTTACTATAGGTTATTGCCAGTAGTATGCGCCAGGTTCAATTTGCTTCCGACGCACCTTTCATTTTTAAATTCTTGGCTCAAGTTTTGTGAGGCACCCTGTAAAATTCCTACATAGAACTTGATTGCAGTATACACTCGGCTCGCGAATATCTCCAAAGCACAACAATGTGGTCATAGAACTGTGAACTATATTTCACGAATTCTATTATTTCCTTTATTTTCTTTGATTTAAACATTCAGTATAGGAACTTCATATAGGAGGTATATAGAAATGGGCATGGGCAGGACATGTAATGAGGAGGGAAGATAACCGATGGTCATTAAGGGTTACGGACTGGATTCCAAGGGAAGGGATGCGTAGCTGGGGGCGGCAGAAAGTTAGGTGGGCGGATGAGATTAAGAAGTTTGCAGGGACGGCATGGCCCCAATTAGTACATGACCGGGGTTGTTGGAGAAGTATTGGAGAGGCCTTTGCCCTGCAGTGGGCGTAACCAGGCTGATGATGATGATGATGATGATGATGATGATGATGTGGAACTATGGGTGTGCCCGTTCATGCGCCTTCGTACCCGTTCACGTCCCTCGCTGCCAACCAAGGACGTCAGTGGTGGCACTGGCTAACATTTCAAGGGTTAACTCTAGATGGATGCAAACTTTAATTATATGATTGAGATGGGGTTAACTTTAGTACACATACATAAATGCCCAGGAAACTGTACAGGAAATTGGTGCCGCGGTAGCTCAATAGGTAAGAGCGTCTAACGCTTAATGCAAGATTAATGCGAGGAAACGGAGGTTGTGAACCACAAGCTTCCAAGGTGCCGCAAACTTCATTGCCCTGTGCTTTTCCTCGACCTGGTAGTCTGAACTTTCGAATTCACCCCGCATCGCTGCCGACCACATCGCCGCAAAGATTCTACGCAAGCGCTGCTGTTATCACCTGCAGGCTACGGCCACAGCTGGGCCAGTGCCCTTTATTTTGGCAGCAGCGGCGGAGCGCATCGCATGCAGCCCGCTGAATCCTTGTATTCTCTACTGTCACAGGTTGGTGACTATTCTTCGCTGTTATTCCCACTGTTTATAGACGTTCCGCCGTTTGCTGTTTGCTGCCAGTGTGATTGGTTACTGACGATGTAAACGTGACATGCATGGTTGAAAGTGTCCTAGGTCGAGACAATAATCCTATCGTCTTTTGTTTTCTTGTTATCACGGAGCGGTGTAACTTATGTCAATGTGTGCTTAGTGATGATGATCTTGCAATGACCTGTACAGAGAGTGAATTTTTATTTCACGTAGGAACATGCTCTGACGTCACTGAGCAACGGTTTAAGACAAAAAAGTTTGCAAAGAAGCACTGGAAGTGTGAAAGGTGTAGGGCAGGAAACGGCATGAGCGCAGTTACAAAAACATCCTATAATGAAGTGGTCACTAGGCTTGTAGATATGAACCGCAAGTTAAACATGCCGCTCGAACTGCCGACTAAGGTAAAGGGCATTGAAGGATCCATCCAGCTACTCTCAGATCACTTTGAGGTCATACAGCAGCTCCAGGACCGCCAAGAAAAAGAACTGGTAGGTCTTAGGCGCAAAGCGGAAAATATTGAGACATCCGGCGCTACAAAAGAGCTAGAACAGCTGCAGGATGATATCGAGGCTTTTGAGTGACGTAGTAGAAGCATCAACATGGAAATCCACGGTATTGCTGAAACGAAGGGGGAAGATCTTCTTGAGAAGGGGAATCACTTGGCGAGAGAGCTAGAGCTAAAAGTGACAACTAGAGAAGGCGCAGTAGCACTCCATAGACTGCCGTCAAAGCATGGAAATGCTCCAGGGATTATCATGCGCTGGGCTCGCCATGAACTTAAGAATGCTTTCATGGCTAAAAGAAAGGCTCTGCACGGCCCCAACGACAAGCGATACATCTGTGAAAATATGACATCTCGGTCTAGGAAACTGCTTACATTCGCCAAAGAATGGGCGAAAGGGATCAGGCTACCAGTTCGTATGGCACACAGGCGGCAAGATTCTTGTGCGTAGGGCACTAGGTGACACCGCTGCAGTCATTAAATCTGAAGATGACTTGAAGGCTCTACATTTGTAGACGTGCTGTTCGTTTGGTTGCTTTCATAAACTACTTTTCCTCATGGACAGTTTGCAACACAAACCAAAAGAAGAATGATTCGCTCCTCGAGGCCTCGGTGAAAAATGACTGAGCTGTGCACATATGAATACCCAGTCGCTGAATAATAAAATTACGGAATTAGAAGCATACTTTGCTGATATAAACGGACACTGTGACGTTGTTATGTTTTTTGTGAAACATGGTATAATGAAGATTCTGAGGTATTTAAATTGCCTAACAAAAACGCATTTTACATGAACAGGACATCAAAACGTGGCGGAGGTGTCCCGTTATTGATAGATGACTCTATAAAAAGTGATTTGTTAAGTGTTTTCTGTTGTATTACCAATGACTACGAAATGCTTTCTGCTGAAAGCAAGTGTTTGCTTCTTGCCATGTGTTATCGTCCCTCTGACGGAGACTATCGCACGTTGTTCACTTTTCTTGAGTAATGTTTTATTTTTGCAAGTGAGATTGGCGGTGATTTTAACATTGACGTGAAAGGTGCTACTCGCAAAACAATTGACTTTGAAAGACTACTTACATCTTATGGGTACGCGAATGTTATAAAGTCAGAAACAAGATTAACCTCCACATCAGCAACACTGCTCGACCTCTTCATCACAAACTATGACCCGATCAATGTCTCAAGTGCCGTTCTAATCGGCTGCATAGGTGACCATATGCCAATATGTATGTCTGTGAAAGCTCCCCAAAAGAACAAAGAAAATGAAGAAAACATGTATAACCGTGCAAAGCATCACGGAAAACTCTCTGGAAGCATTTCATATCGAGATACGAGGGACCTGCTAGGACAAAATTTTTCTAGAAAACACGGCAGTAAAGGCTTACGATACCTTCATTAGTAACTTCGTGGCAGTATACAGGAAACACTTTGTTACGAAAGAGCGAAAAATGACTGAGCTGTGTACATATCAATGCCAAGTCACTGAATAATAATAATAATAATAATAATAATAATAATAATAATAATAATAATAATAATAATAATAATAATAATAATAATAATAATAATAATAATAATAATAATGGGATTCGAAAACCTTGGGTAACTAAAGAACATTTAGGGAAAACTAGAAAACGAGATAGGTTGTATGCGAAGTTTTTAAAAACTCGGAAACCTTTACATCTTAAATTGTTTACGACCTTCATAAATGAGTTAATAAAAGAATTAAGAATGGCAAGAGGCCCGTATTATATTCGAGAGTTTGAATCTTGCACAGGACAAACTGATAAACTGTGGAACAAGATAAACGCTCTTACGGGACGGAAGCAGAAGGGAGAGCCACCGCAAGAAATTTCATTAAATGGACGCCTAGTGAAAGACCAGGAACTTGATGATGTATCTAACCAATACTTCACAGCCAAGAATTTTGACCCGAATTCTCGCCCCACTGATGATATCACAGCACCTAGAAACAAAAATTCCGTTTTCCTTGCGCCAACTGACTCTTCTGATGTGTGTTCCGTTTATTTGAACATTAAAAATTCACGTAGCTCCGACATAGACGACCTCCAGATACGGTCTATTAAATATGTCATTTAGGAAATCGCCCTTATATTGGTGTACATTTACAACTTGTGTATTTCTTGTGGTAGTTATCCTGACATAATGAGAGCTGCCAGAGTAATCCTCGTTTTTAAAAAACGTGACAAACAAAATGTAAAAAACTATCGCCAAACATCGTTCCTCCCGATTTTTTGAAGGGCGTGGAGAAAATTATCCAAAATCGGTTGTCATCATTTTATAGCAGATACCACCTTATAACTGAAGCTCAGTATGGATTTCAGAAGCACAAATCCACAGAAATGGCACTCTTAGATAAGAAAGTGTACTTATTAAGAAATTTTGAAATAAGGTTATTAACAATCGGTATATTTGTTAATTACAGGCAATATTCATATCAATCACAATATTCTCCTCAGTAAGCTAGAGTGGTATGGGGTAAGGGGCACACCACTCGCATTATTATCCTCCCAATAACAGACATCAATTTGTCTCAATAAATGAATTCAAATCGCAACCCAAACAAATAATTTCAGGTGTACCACAAGGAAGTATTCTCGGGCCGCTACTTTTCAATATTTATGTCAATGATCTATCATCTATTTACCAACAAACAATATTTGTAATGTATGCCGATGGCACAAGTAATTCCTTATTGTCTCATAACTACACAGAATTACTGAGAATGGCAAATGAACTTTTTGATAGGCTTTCTATTTGGTCAAACATGAATTGTCTACAGGTTAATTGCAATAAGATCAAAGCAGTATTTTTTAGAACTCCAAGTAAAGAAATCCCACAGAATCACAATATAATGTTTGAGTCTGTGAATATTGAGGTTGTGAACACAATTAAAATTCTTGGTGTAACCTTCTCCGACAGCTTACAATGGGACGACCACATAGACTCAGTCCTCAAGAAGCTCAGCAGCACAGTTGGTATGCTAAGTCGCAATAGACACACTTTCGCCACTTCTATTAAAATACTGCTTTATATTGTTTCGTTTGCCTCGCATATCTATTACAGTCATTTAGTACGGGGTACTACCACTCAGACAAATCTTAACAATATACTTGTCATGCAGGAAAGGGCGCTACGTATTATTGCCAATGTATCTTACACTGAACACACCGAACCACTCTTCGATAGGTAACACATAACGAAAATTCTTGACTTGTACACATACAGACTCCTACGGGAGTTCAGTATAAAGAAACGTAATGTTACGCTTGTGGAAATCGCCAACCTGCATCCAAATGTATCTGCCTACACCCCCCCCACCGCACTGAAATATGGAATGTTGTAAGACATAGGAAAAATTGTAGCAAACAGATGCTTGAAATTTATTTACAAAGGTTATCAAATTCTTTCAAACAAATAGACATTGATATTGGAAAAATTAATCCTCCGGAATTCAAAGCTTCTCTACGCTCTTATACTTAGGCGTTACTGTATAAGATGTAACATATTCTTCCCTTAATAAATTTTCAATAAATCTTTATTATCGCTTATCTTTTAAAACTGATTTGAAAACATTACATTGCCTTGTTTACGAGCTTCTTTTGACAATTTTTCTGCTTTGTAACCACTGCTCTGCCAAGTGTATAGGATGCAGGGCCGGTCAAGCCTCAAGAAGGCTTTTTACCTGTCATCCTCAACATTGTATTTGCCTTGTGATGTTGGAATAAATATTTTGATCTGATTTGATGTTGCGTCGTATCCCACCGGCTGCTAGTTGGCTTTTCGTCGAGTTTCTTTTTCATTTATTTATAATTTCTAGATTTCCGTTAAGTAAACCAGTAATTCCCCCTATGCTTTGTTTGTTGTGATTGTCTGTGTGCTTTACCTGGTTCTGTATTGCTTGCGATACTTATGTAGTCTAACGAGTTTTACTTTTCCGTAATATATGGCTTTGCTATGTTAGTGTTCTGCCATTTTGTTATTGACTTCTGACAGCATTTTGTATTTTTGTTCTATGTTAATGTTCTGGCACTTTGTTATTGATTTTGAAGCATATTTTGTATTTTCATTATCTTTTTTTCCTACCTATGATTTTGGTATTGCCATCCTACCTGTCGCAATACTTCTTATTTTTCACATTTAATAAAAAGAAGTTAACATGGTTCTACTGGTCAGTAAATGCAGCATACAAGAAATAGGTGTTCTTTATAAAAAATTGCCGCGGGCTGTTACGACTGTTCTAACACTAGTAAAGGAGATGGCAAATCTGAACTTCTTATGTAAACTGGACCATCATGGATACCAAGGATGAGAAAATATCCTGCAGTTTTTATAGCCCCCGTGTCGACGGCGTTTGCAACCTTGGAACAACTTTTTTGAAAAGAGCGTTGACAGCTCACTAACGCTTTACGGATGTCGTGTAAAGTTGGATTAAGGTTAGTAAATACTGCGAGAGTCTCGTTAACTCAAAAAAGGACCGTGAGTATCTTGATGCTCAGGTGCATATTATGACATGCCTTACTAGCGCAGACGGGGCGCTGGACGCTTCTAGGCCTTTCAGCTTGAAAAGCCGAGATTTCTGAGCGAATTCCTCATTTAATGCAGACGTTTCGGCTACTACATTCTTTAGTTTGTCTCCAACGTTAGTGGACATGCTGGTAAGAAATTATTGCTTTTCATAAACATTTTTTCAGCCCATAGTTCTTGCTTTCAACATAACGCCTGGGTTTTACACCGGAGAAATCTAATATCAAGCTTTGGCGAGAAGACAAGGGCATTTCATACGTTTAGGCCACTGAGGTTCGATGCAGCGCAAGTTTTTTAGCATATTATTAACATATTCACGAAACACGTAGGCGCAAGATCCCTTTGAAAGTAGTTCTCACAAGTCACGAAGTCATCCTGCCTGTTGTGCATGTATTTTGCCCTTCACACCCTACTCTCAGGTAATGCTGCTTACATATTTCTTGATTTAAAAAAATGGACTCGCCATCCCGGCTCTGCAAAAGTGGATGTCCAGCGAATCTGTTGAAAACAGTCCCTACAACGGCAGAGGAGGGTATGTAATGCTTTATTGCTTTAGAGTAATGGTAGTAACAATTGCGTTGCGGTTGCTGTGGTACACCGTGATGGGTTCCGGGACCATTTTCGGTGCATTCGTGACCAAGACCAAGTCCAAGCTCGACCTTTATTGCGTGGTTGGTTGAGTGGTGCCGTTGTAGCAATTTAGGCCAAAGTTGACCTCTACAAAGGACAGGAACCCATCCTTCTTGCCGGTTCTCGCAATGTCACCATTAAGGTCATCGGCGATAACCACTGGTGTGCCTCGTTCTTGTCTCACCCATGCAAAGTTCTTTCGCATGGATTTCTCAATGTGTGCCTCGGGTATTCCAGGGTTGATGTAGACTGCTAATATTAGTATGCCGTCACTGGTATTTACACCACATAGATTAACACAGTCGCTGGCATTGGCCTCTGGCTGTAACGTTTGGGACCGGAGCTTGTAGGGTTCCAGAGCCATCTACGATTTTGGTCAGAATGCCGGAGAAAGTAGCCTCCTTCTGTCCCAATGTCTTCTCGGGAGTCTCGGAGTCTCGAAAGTTTCGGAGGCGAGAAGACGCTGCTCCTCGAGAGTCTTAACTATGCGTTGCCTTCCCATAGTGGCGCGGCAACAACAATGAAATAAGTTACTATTACTAAGGCTAGTTCTTTTACATGCGAAAGGCTAGTGACGTCATTCTTCACGTCGCAAGTTGCCGTCGCCGCGGGAGCGTGCGCAACAGTAACCTTTATCGGAAAACGCATACGGGAAGCGCTACATCCTTCGAATTGTTAGCAGGAGCGCCATATCATCATTAATGTCGTTTGGATGCTTGTTTTGTGCTCGTTGTTTATTGAAACGAATGCTCTCCGATTTGCTGCATGGATGATACCAAAGAATGTATGCACTTTTCGCTTAATAGCTGAAGGTTCTTTTTTTTCCGTGAGAATGATGCCGCGAAAGATCCCAACCAACTAGAAGCTAACAGCTTCGCTGTGAAGGTTCCGTCAGAACCCTTCTCTCGATGATTCTCAATGTAATGCGACAGCATTTTCTCTCTCTCTCTCTCTCTCTCACACACACACACACACACGCACACGCACGCACACACTGCTGAACTAACTCACACAAACAATTATTCTCCTTCTCGTTTCTGCTGTAACCTGCAGTACGTTATTCAGCTGTTTGCCATGTGGTTCGTTGGCAATTTGGTTCTCGCGTCTGCTGTAGCCTGCACTCACATTCTTGAGACCTTCCTTGTGCGAGTCGTTGTTGTTATGAAGGTGTCTTCCTACAACATGTTCTAAGTGTTGCGACGCGTTGTATCTGGTTTTATTTGTAGCTATAAGGCTAAGGCCTTCCTTTTTAATGAAACCGAAGTTGTTGTCCCTCAATGACCTGGCGCAACCCACTCTGGTGGATCATCCACGAATCGGGTGGTGCAAGGGTTCAAAAATAGTGCTAATTTTGAGGAATATAATTTAATAAAAATTGATAATTTGAACTGGTGCGAATTAAAATTGATGTACTGTATATGTAAACTCTATTGTATCTACACAATGCGATACTTGAATTTAAAAAAATTAAGCGGAAATTTCTCATTGAATCCTACTGGTCTCCCACAAAAAATTTCAGACGGGCATCACAAACGACGCCGTGGCGGAAACCCAGTTCGGTAGCACCAAGGGAAAGCAACATTGGGAGAGTCAATGTCAAGTGAAGTTTACGTAATGGTTCTTCCAATAATTTTTTTCTGAAGTTGGTTGCTCGCGACCAGCGCTTGGTGCTTTCATACTTCATTTTTCCTTTTCTTCCTAATGAGGAACATTTCGGGTTCGATTCTGTACGTCGCTTTCCCTGTCGCCCGTATTACACGCGCCCCCTCCCCGACTGTTTGGAAAATGCGAACGATGTGCCCTATGATAGGCTTATGATCTGCTTATGCACAGTGTTTGGTGTACTAGGATGATGGTGCGTATTGCTGTTGTAGACGCCCGGCCAGTTGGGCAATACTTTATTGAAAGTGCTGTTAACCTTAGGGAAGTGTGTACACTCCAGGAGTAGAAACCAGAATCGTTGCTCTTGCTGAATGGCCTTGCAAACGTTAAGCGATATTATAGTGCTGTCCAACCTGAGCTGTGTGGAATCGCATCCATTTATGTGATTAAGTTATTTTTTTAGTGATTCATTTGTAGCAAGAGGTCAAGAAAGAAAAAAAAGATGAAGTCTCCATGGTGAATTAGTATCAATTGAATATCACTTCTATATTGCAAAATTCTATTTAAGTATTCTTCCCTTCTAACCTACTGCCGCCCGACTCATGGCCGATCCCGCGTAGTGGGTTGAGGCATAACCATAGGCACCAAACTAAACCATATCACTCACCAGTCTGCAGGCCCAGGTTCGATTCCTAGTATAGGGAGGCTGAACTATTTACTTCTAAATGTGTTTCTTTTTTTTTTTTGACAGCGCCTACGGAGTGATTCTATCAAGTCCAGCTATATTGCCAGGACAAAGGGGGCAGGCGTAGGCAATTAAATACTCTCGCATTTATTGAGTGTTCATTGTATATCGCAAAATTTAGTATATTTATGCGCTTCACTTGAAGAGGCAGACGCTAATTGCCATGAATATAACATTACCGAAATTAATAATTAAAAACTTGGACTGTAGAACTCTTGTAGCTGGGCAAAGCAAATAGTGTCTGAGCAAAATTTTCCGCAATGCTTGCGTTTGCCTTTTTTTGCATGAAATGTAACATATTTTTCTTTTATTCTGTGTGCTTGGTGCACAACAGCCTCACCTGCTTTTGCTCTAATGCACATGTTTCAAGGGTGAAGTCACACTTACTTAGCACGTATTGCATAAGTTTTGATATAGCTTTTCGATAAATGGGGTCTCCAATACATTGCTTTCCTAGAATAACGGTTTTACAAAAGCCTGTCTTGCGTGGTACCGAACGAAACAAATTGAAATGCCGATAAATTGGGTAAGAAAGCTTAGGCACAGATACATAAAAAGACCTGGGCTACACTGAGTACACCTACTAAAAAGATGACCCCATTGTTGTCTGGCTTCATTCCTGCAATTTCAACATGTACCCTAAGACGAAGATCAAGAAAAAATACGTTAATTAGCTTACTGAAACTTGAGTTTTGTCGCGCAAGTAATACGCTCTCGGCTCAGCAAACTAATTGATCAGTAGAACTCCGCTGTTTGCTACAGATGAATACTTAAAAATATGTAGAACATAAAAAAGCCGCTGGCATCTTATTCAGTCTCCTAAAGCATTGAAAAAAAATAAAGGTTTGACCACTTATCTATTCTTTAACTTAACAGAAGGTTTCATGTACGGTACTCACATCTCTTTTATATAGCCACGAAGGCAGCATGTCTGTAGCCTTTCGTATATTTATTATTACATTATGGCGACTAAACCTTGCATGGGAACTTGCGAATTTGTCTGGAGTCCAATTGTTTATTTGGGTTTACAATACCTGCATGTATGCGAGTATACGCTGGCTAACCACTCTGCATTTCAATGAAGAGTTTTGTTCCTCTCTTTCAGTACCTGTGCTAACTCTAAATGAAAATGAAACATTCTCCTTATTATTAAGCTCCAAGCTATTTGACTTGTCTGTAATCAAGTTTTACAATGTGTTGTCCACCTAATTGCCCTATAGGCAGTTATTGATGTGAAAACTAAACTATTTCACGTTAAACAATAGAAAGAAGTAGCACGTTTTGGAGTGTTCTGAATTAAAATAATGTCATTGCTTGCACATGTCTTTGACGAGAAAATGTGTACAGGCCGCGTGAAAAGTACGGAATAATTACTTTCGGGAGGTGCAAACCTAATTCTGCTGTTGCATTACGCAATAATTAAATTTATGACAAAGAAAATATACGACAGACCCTTTCCCCTGCGAAATGACCACCCTACAGCTTCCGTGGCAGTGAGGTCATTGCGCAGCACCATATTGATATAAGGGCCCAACTTTTCTCTTCCATTTTCACTATAGGATGCAGATGTATCAAAGCTTACTTTTTATTCAATGCAAATAAAAAAATAAAACGTAGCTCCTGCGTTATCTGCTAAGGCATACAATGCGTAACATACAACGTTGAGCCCCGCTTTGAGAATGCGGAAAAAATACAATTCTCATCTATGGTGGCACTGCCACCGACCAAGGAATATCATCGGTGCAAAACAAACTACAAGATGCCCAACCGTGTTACCGCTGTGTCTCAAGAGATGGCGCAGCGAGTACGAGACCGCCTGGCTTTTACGCAACCGGTTTATGTGTCAGAGACGCCCTGGGGATGGCGCAGGGGGGTGGGGGCGAGGGAACGTTTTTGATTATCCTGACCGTCGACAGCCGGCGCTAGCTGTGGCCGCGCACACCATGGAGAAAGGAACGCAAACACGCCGTTACGTACAGGATCTGTTGATAGCACACGTAACTGCTGGTTCAAAACACTTCATGCAAATTGAGACGTAACGTTTGATTATATTTGTTTTTATGCCAATAACGTTTTCGGAAGCAGTATGTTCCTAACTGATAGTCGTATTAATATATATATATATATATATATAGTAACCATACTTCCACACAGAACTCGCTTGCCCATTATTGTGTTAAAGGAATAAAGTTCAGTCAGTTATCGTAAAAAATTTTTATTAATGCTAACTTTCACTTCCCAGGTGTAGTGCTGTTTGGTGCTCAAGTCTTCAGGTCGTTGAATTGTCCTGCCTAATAAATTTGCTGCTCTTCTTCGCAATAGATATTTCCCCAATTGTGTGGATATATGTACGCCATAAAACTTGCGTAGAAATGTACGCCTTTTCAATAGTTATACCTTGAAATGGTTATACCTACAATGGTTATTTTATAGCTTGCAGCGGGGCTCGTATTGTAATTACAATGCTCCAATGTTCTTGTAAATGAGGAGGGCTGCATTAGTCTTGCTCCGCTCTTAGGAGAGTAATAAATGTCAGCAGAAGGACAGCAGAGCCTTGTTCTAACCTCTTTCTGTCGTCCTTGACACTTTGTACACAGCTGTAAAATAAGGAGATGTGAGAGTACGCAAATTAAATGGCCAAGCAAGAAATGACCGAAACTTGCACACAAACAACAGCTTGGAAATATGTTAACACAAATGAGCTTCTGCATATGTTCAAGGATTCGCCTGTACAATGCGCAAAACATTCGACCAAGTCAATGGTTTCCGTACGCGGACCCATAGCTCGGCGCGTTTTTCGCATGATTATTACCAAATTTATAAGTGCTTTGTCCGTCCGCATAGAAGTGTACAAGAGCTTGAAGAGCGCCAACACTATTCTAATTCATAAGAAAGGAGACGTTAAATCAATGAAAAATTCTAGGCCCATTAGCTTCCTTTCAGTATTGTATATAACATATTCACCAGAACAATTTCCAATAGAATCAGGGCAACACTTGACTCCAGTCAACGAAGAGAAAAGGCTGGCTTTAGGAAGGGATATTTTGCAATGGACAACATACATGTCATCATTCAGGCGATTGAGAAATCTGCTGAGTACAATCAACCTCTTTATATGGCTTTCATAAATAACGAAAAGGCATTTAATTCAGTAGAGATATCATCAGTCATACAGGCATTGCGTGATCAGGGCGTACAGGAGGAATACGTCAATATCTAGGGAAATGTCTACAGAGATTCCACAGCTACCTTGGTTCTGCAAAAGAAAAACAAAAAGTTACCTTTCAAGAAAGGGGCCACGTAAGGATACACAATCTCCCCATTCCTATTCACTTAAAGAAGTACTCAAGCTATTAGACTGTGAAGGATTAGGAGTGAGGATCAACAGCGCATATTTCAGAAACTTTCCGCATGCAGATTACGTTGTCCTGTTCAGCAAAACTGGGGACGAATTACAACAAATAAGTAAGGACCTTAAGTGAGAAAGTGAAAGAGGGCGGTTGAAGATTAATGTGCAGAAGACAAAGATGATGTTCAATGGGCTGGCAAGGTAGCAAGAATTCCAGATCACCAGTCAGCCTCTAGAGTCTGCACAGGAGTACGTTTATCTAGGTCAATTATATTCACACGGGACCCTGATCGCGAGAAGGAAACTTATGGAAAAAAATTAAGGTAGTTTGGAGTACATACGGCAAGCATTACGAAATCCTGACTAGGAGCTTACTACTGTCGTTGAAAAGAAAAAGTTTACAATCATGGCATTCTACAAGCGCTAACATATGGGGCAGAGAATTGGAGCTAACAAAGAAGCTAGAGATCCAGTTAAGATCCGCGCAAGGAGCGATGGAACAGAAATTGTTAGGTGTAACGTCAAGAGACATGAAGAGAGCGGCGTGGATCAGTGCAAACGGGGATAGCCGATATTCAAGTTGACATTAAGACGAAGCTTCATATTGGGTGCTCCTATCTGAATACATGTGAAGGGATAATTCGTTTTTCTCGGCAACCACTGCACCAAATTTGACAAGGTTTGTTGCATTTAAAAGAAAAACTTAGACACAAGTGACTGTTTGTTCGGAATTGATTATTTAGGTCGTGAATATTTTATTATAAATTGGCAAGATCGCATATTTTCAGTAAGCAATACTATAAAGTTTACAATTCTGTAACTCAGCAATGAAAAATTATATGACAGTTCTATAAATTGCATATAATAGTACAGCTAAAGCAGACAAAATTATAGTGGTACACATGAATCTAAAGTAATTTATTAATACAAAAATACAGCTTTTGCAGAACCCTTGTGCAGAACGTAATGAATTCATGTAAGATAAATTGACATATCGAATTTGTCCGCTTCGAATTATCTAATGGATGCCATCTACAGAACCGCGGTATCTCTTCTTAGTGCAGATCTATTAAATGGTAAACTTCATGCTTCTATTTTTTTCGAGCTCCCAAATATTTGAAAATTCTTTTTAAAAAATTCAGAACTTAAATCGAAATTTCATTTCCAACAGTCACTAGAATTTACCTTTCTCTCTCAAATATAACAAATTTCATTAAAATCGGTCCAGGGGTTATCTCACAAAAGCATTTCTGCGTTTTACTTGTATTTGAATAGGCCGCGTCGGAGTTGGCCCGAGCTAAAGCTTCCTCTTAACAGAAAAAAATGGAGCCGGGCAGGCCATGTAATACATAGGATGTACAGGTTCTCCCAGCTAACTTTAGCCAGAGCTGAACAATATGCGAATGCCAAGTAGGTGGACAGAACCAAGGTAATGTTGTTTGCCGTCGCTTGGAAATGCACCAACTTTTTTCATTCCACCTAAATAAATAATTAGTCCTAATAATAAACCAACCTCTCACATAATATAACTAGATGAAAAGTGTCAATGAGGAAATTGTAGATCGATATGAAAAACTCCAGATACAGATTTCTGTTGCTGAATAAGCGCTACCTAAAAGTGTTTTTCCGAGCGTGAAAGAAGCCTGCAAATGCACGGAAAATTGCCGCGCGACTGGCCGCTAGAGGCACATTGCGTGTATTCGCCGGCTGCTTTGACAGCTCGTGAAAACACTTTTATCTAGCGCGTATTGAACAACAGAAAGCTGTACTGGCGTTTTTCATCTCGCTCTACAATTTGCTCATTGACACATTTTATCTAATTTGAGAAGTTGATCAATGATATAAGACTAATTATGTAATTACCTGGAGTGCAATAAATACTCCGAGTATTTCGCAGCGACGGCAAACAACATTAACTTGGTTCTGTCCAGCTGTGTGGCATTTGCATATTTTTGAATCGGGGTGCATAATATTTCGGACACCTAGTACAAACGAACGCGAAATAGGCGTGGGATTTTGGGTAGACATTGGAAAGCCGCTCGGGCACGCTATTTCTTTAATACCCTATAATATATATACAAGAAGTGTCTTGAACGGTAAAGAAAGAAAGCGTTCTCCCCAGCTGCATCTTGCACTGGTATAGACACAGGTAAGGTCCGCTGGGTTGGTGAAATAATGAGAGAACTACGCGTATATTGTGGACTGAATTTTATGTGAAAAGCAGGACAGCTGTATAAAGGAAATAGTGAGAATCTGTGAAAGCAATGTATCAGAGGCACACACACACACACACACACACACACACACACACACACACACACACACACACACACACACACACACACACACACACACACACACACATGCGCACGCGGGCGAATACATACATACATACATACATACATACATACATACATACATACATACATACATACATACATACATACATACATACATACATACATACATACATACATACATACATACACACATACATACATACATACATACAGATTGTCCACGCAAGCCGGTAAATCTGAAAATGAAAACAAGTATAGGGCTTGGCTCGAATTTCGCATTAGGGACTATCGTAATCGCCAGGGAATTTTTTCCCAGTTATCTCTAGAGCATCACGTAGCGTTTATAAACTTTAAGATAAAGGTTCCCCAATTACATGAGAGCGTGCCACACACTATCCCCAGAACATGTAAAAAACCATCTGGCACTTTTCCAGCTGTGCCAGAAGGCACAAGTTGTTCTAATATGCGAAACACACCGTCTACCTGTTTTGCAACCCCTTGTCATGACGCCAGTGAACTGCGACTCCACAAGGCAGCCATAGCTCACCGACGTGCAGAGTTTGCCGGAGCGAAAATCTATATCATAAGAATGCGGGAACATAGCTATCAGGCACATATATTCTTGACAACTCAGTTATCATCGTGAATGTTAGGTGCATATTGTTGCGTTTCGCCTGCGACACGTGGTTTTGCCGGCGCGACTGCGGCGGGGCGGCAGACATTTTGGCCCGATCGTCGTCGCCGCAACGCTCCCCGCCAGGTGTTTCCAGGCGCGACTGCGGCGATGCGACCGCAAAGGATCACCCTCTCCTTCCAGTCATTGTGCCTGAACCAGGCGATGCGACAGCAGGGGCACCCTCTCCTTCCAGTCATTGTGCCTGAACCAGGCGATGCGACAGCAGGGGCACCCTCTCCTTCCAGTCATTGTGCCCGAACCAGGCGATGCGAAAGCAGGGATCACCCTCTCATTACAGTCATTGTGCCCGACCGGCAGCGCTACGACAGTGTGCTACGACATTGTGCTACGACATTGTGCTACGACAGCGCTACGACATTGTACGTTCACGTGCTCATCTATTGAGGGGTTCCTTCTTGCCCTCAACTGCGAGAGTATAAAGACAGCTGCCCCCGGACGCCAAAAAGAGGGCTCCGATTTCTTCTGTTGAGTAAAGTGCTCTCCCGTCTCTCTTCTTCGGTCAACCTGACCGCCAACTCTTTGCGATGTTAAAATAAACAAGTTGTTTTGTTGTTACCAGTCGACTCATGCTTTGCCGGGACCTTCGGATGCTTCCAGTTGCACCCCAGGCCGCCAGGCCAACGCTACCCTTGGGGCTTGCGACCCAGGTACAACCACGGGCGTCAGCGCCGAGTTCCCAACAACCGATCGCGCCAGCGGTGCGATCAAAACATCTGGTTGGCAGCGGTGAGATCGCCTCCGACTTCAAACAACTGTCTGCCAGCGGTGAGATCGCGACAACGGAGGCCAGCAGCGAAGAGATGCAGTTGACTGTATGCTGAGCAGCTCAACGACGATCCGGGAGCAGTGCAACGAGCCCTGTGTGACGACTGGTTGCCTGCAGCGGAACGACTGCGCGGAATTCCTGCCTGCGAGGTTTGGTGAGTGCGGGACTTTCTTCTTCTGAGCTTTGCCAGGCTTTTGTTAGTGTCAGAAACAGAGCTGGTAATTGTGGTTGTCGTTGCTGCCGGGTTAGTTTGCGGCAAGACAATAGTAAGCAGTAGAGAAAGCAACATTCAGAGCAGCCATGGATTTGAAGTCGTTGCGCAAACCGAAATTGTTGGAGCTTGCAAGAGAGTTGGGTCTGGATGTCTCGGACAAACTCAGAAAACCAGAACTGATAAAGGCTATTCTTGAGTTAGAGGCTGAGGATGACGAGCTGTCGGAATGCCTTGAGACCATTGAGGAAAGGGAGACTGCAAAAAGACAGGAGCGCGAACTTAAAGAACAAAAAGAGAAAGAAAAAGAAGAGCGCGACCGTCAACACGCTTTGGAAATGAAGCGTCTCGAGATAGAGATAGAACGCGCTCGTAATGGAAGTCAGGCACACGGTGCAGGAGAACGCGTATTGTTCAAAATGACTGACCTGATGCGGCCGTTTAAGCTTGGAGAGGACATTGGTTTGTTCCTGGTTAACTTCGAGCGAACGTGCGAGAAGCAGGGGTTCTCTCGGGAAACGTGGCCACAGCGCTTGCTCACTTTGTTACCCGGCGAGGCGGCCGACGTAGTCGCTCGCTTGGATAGAGAGGAGGCAGAGGATTTCGACACAGTGAAATCGAGTCTTCTAAAAAAGTACCGGCTGTCTGCGGAGGCGTTCCGTCGGAAGTTTCGGGAAAATGAGAAAGGCAAAAGTGAGTCATATACAGAGTTTGCGTATAGGCTTATGTCAAACATGCAGGAGTGGCTCAAAGAAGAGAAAGCGTTTGGTGACCACGATAAAGTTCTGCAGTGTTTCGGGCTAGAACAGTTTTATAGTCGGTTACCGGAGAACGTGCGATACTGGGTCTTGGATAGGCCAGACGTTTGTACGGTGGCTAAAGCCGCTGAGCTAGCCGAGGAGTTTGTGAGGCGTCGGGCTCGCGGAGCTAAGGACGGTCAAAAGGGTGAATTTGGCTCGAAGTTTGAGAGGCCGAAGTTCACACCCATGAGATTAAAGGGGGACACGCGTAGTGAGGATGCGAGTGAAAGCAGTCCGACCAAACGTAAAGAGACGGCGGCAGCCAAACGCCGAAAGCGGTTCGAGATGAGGCAAGCGCGCGTTTGTTATACGTGCCAGAAGCCGGGTCACTTTTCGGCGCAGTGTCCGGAAACAACACCAAAAGTTGTGTTTTTTTCAATAGGCAGCACTGACGAGAACATGAAGCTTCTCGAGCCTTACATGCGAGACCTCCTCGTGAACGGGAAAGAGTGCCGAGCGCTTCGCGATTCCGCAGCTACGATGGATGTAGTTCACCCGTCTTACGTAGAAACCCATATGTTCACGGGCGAGTGCGCATGGATCAAGCAAGCCGTGGAAGCTCATAGCGTGTGTCTGCCAGCAGCAAAGGTGCTTATTGAAGGACCTTTCGGAGCGCTTGAGACGGAGGCGGCAGTGTCATCTATGCTGCCACCCCAGTACCCGTACCTATTTTCAAACAGGTCCGATCACCTCCTGCGCGAGAAGGGGCTTTTGTTTGGTGAAGCTAGTGTTCAGGCCTTAACCAGATCGAAGGTTCGGGAGCTCGCTGCAAAGGCGGTAGTTGCGGGGCCGACGTTATCAAACAACGAAAAAGGGTCAGAGGCGCAGCAAGCTGATATTCAGAGCACGCCCGAACTGAATAAACTTGAGTCTGTAACGTTAAAGGCGCCAGATACTGGAGAGGAAACGCCCGACACGGGACTAGGCTCAGTGACGAACAGGGAAGACGCCGGTCAAGTCATTAGTGACCTTATCAGTAAAGCACCGCTGTCGCCCGAGCGGAAAACCGAACTACACCAGCTCTTACAAGAGTTTCAAGGTCTGTTCTCTGAGAGGCCTGGTAGGACTTCTGTACTTACTCATGATATAGAACTTACCTCCCCAGAGCCAGTACGATCCAAGGCGTATCGGGTGTCACCCCGCCAGAGCGATATTATGGAGGCTGAGGTAAAGAAAATGCTACAGCTCGGTGTTATTGAGGCAGGTGAGAGTGATTATACCTCCCCTTTGATTTTAGTTGAGGTACCGGGCAAGGAACCTCGTCCTTGCGTCGACTACCGCAGGCTTAATTCCATCACTAAGGATCAAATTTATCCGATCCCTAACATCGAGGAGCGCCTTGAGAAAGTTAGTAGCGCTCAGTTTATTTCCACCCTAGATCTTGTCAGGGGTTATTGGCAGGTTCCACTTACAGAAGAGGCTAGTAGGTATGCGGCGTTCATTTCACCAATGGGAACATTCCGTCCTAAAGTGTTGAGTTTTGGTTTGAAGAACGCGCCATACTGTTTTTCAAGCCTCATGGATAAAGTGTTGCGGGGACAGCAAGAATTCGCTTTACCGTATCTAGACGACGTAGCGATATTCTCCGCATCCTGGTCTGAGCATATGACACACTTGCGGGCAGTGCTAACCCGCCTGCGCGAAGCGGGCTTGACAGTAAAGGCTCCTAAGTGCCAGTTAGCACAGGCCGAGGTTGTCTACCTCGGTCACGTGATTGGTCAGGGTCGTCGCCGCCCCTCTGAGATAAAAGTGGCCGCTGTGCGAGACTTTCCGCAACCGCGCACAAAGACCGATATTCGGTCGTTCTTGGGTGTCGCCGGCTACTATCAGAGGTACATCCCTAGGTACTCTGATATCGCGGCTCCCCTGACGGATGCTCTAAGAAAGACCGAGCCTCAAACAGTCGTCTGGGACGAGACAAAGGAAAGAGCTTTTTGCGCCCTAAAGAGTGCCTAACAAGCCAGCCTGTGCTACGATCGCCAGACTATACAACAGGGTTCATTGTTCAGTGCGATGCTAGTGAGCGAGGCATGGGCGTTGTACTGTGCCAACGGGAAAATGGAGAAGTAGAACACCCCGTCCTGTATGCTAGTCGTAAGCTGACCAGTCGTGAGCAGGCGTATAGCGCCACCGAGAAAGAGTGTGCGTGTCTCGTGTGGGCCGTTCAGAAATTGTCATGCTATCTAGCCGGCTCGAGGTTTATCATTGAGACGGATCACTGCCCTCTCCAATGGCTGCAGACCATCTCTCCCAAAAATGGCCGCCTCCTGCGCTGGAGCCTCGCTTTACAACAATATTCCTTTGAGGTGCGTTACAAAAAGGGGAGTCTCAACGGTAACGCCGATGGCTTAAGTCGAAGCCCCTAACGTAAGAATCAGCCTCAAAATTGTTTGTTACTGATGTTTTTCTTCCTGAGGCAGGATTTTTTTTAACATATTGCTTTTGTTTAGTGTTTCAAAGTGATGATATGCTTTCTAGTGCAATTTTTCAATTTGTGGACGCGTTCTGAGTGATGCTATACTACTGTAAGGAACTAGGCAGTTGTATAAAAAGGGGCAAGAGCCTGGCAGGGCTTAGTGAGGGTTGTGCCGTGCTTGCTGACTGAGCGGTTGAGTTTCAGCGTAGTTCTAACGCTTGCCGGGAACGAGAACAAAAATGTGAACTCTCCCGAAGTCACTTTGCAGTGTCCCGTGCGAATCTGAACGAGAGAACGAGGCCTTCTCTGTGCGCTGCGCTCAAGAAACGTCGAGGGACGCCCGACTTCGGTTATGAGCATCATCGAGCGACATCCCTCCGGACAGCGGATGCAGTCCCCTGTCCATCGGGATCTCCTTTCCCCGGCGGGGCGGTCTGTTGCGTTTCGCCTGCGACACGTGGTTTTGCCGGCGCGACTGCGGCGGGGCGGCAGACATTTTGGCCCGATCGTCGTCGCCGCAACGCTCCCCGCCAGGTGTTTCCAGGCGCGACTGCGGCGATGCGACCGCAAAGGATCACCCTCTCCTTCCAGTCATTGTGCCTGAACCAGGCGATGCGACAGCAGGGGCACCCTCTCCTCCCAGTCATTGTGCCTGAACCAGGCGATGCGACAGCAGGGGCACCCTCTCCTTCCAGTCATTGTGCCCGAACCAGGCGATGCGAAAGCAGGGATCACCCTCTCATTACAGTCATTGTGCCCGACCGGTAGCGCTACGACAGTGTGCTACGACATTGTGCTACGACATTGTGCTACGACATTGTGCTACGACAGCGCTACGACATTGTACGTTCACGTGCTCATCTATTGAGGGGTTCCTTCTTGCCCTCAACTGCGAGAGTATAAAGACAGCTGCCCCCGGACGCCAAAAAGAGGGCTCCGATTTCTTCTGTTGAGTAAAGTGCTCTCCCGTCTCTCTTCTTCGGTCAACCTGACCGCCAACTCTTTGCGATGTTAAAATAAACAAGTTGTTTTGTTGTTACCAGTCGACTCATGCTTTGCCGGGACCTTCGGATGCTTCCAGTTGCACCCCAGGCCGCCAGGCCAACGCTACCCTTGGGGCTTGCGACCCAGGTACAACCACGGGCGTCAGCGCCGAGTTCCCAACAACCGATCGCGCCAGCGGTGCGATCAAAACAATATACAGCTGGCTTGATATTCGTTGCTCTGTCTCCACTGCGCCTCAATAGCAGGAAAGAAGGCGGGGAAAGGAAGGGGGGGGGGTGCGGTTGGACGCCATCGGTGTAGTTCGCGCCTGTTAAACACGGTCACTTCGTCAACGTCTATGATTAGAGTGATCTTACCACGCCCACAGCAAACGCTCTGGGACTCTGTAGGCGCCATGATGCTGATAGTCCTCAGAGCCTTGCTACGGCGCTTTCATACGAGACAACCTTGAGGCGAACGCCGAATCCAGCCTCATTGGAAGCCTTTCACCGAAGTCGATAGGAGCGCGCTGTCTATCGACCCAGCCATCTGCGCTGAATTAGAGTACACTCCCGTTGCTTCTCGCGAGGTAAGTTGTGAAGACTGCGGCGAGAAAAGTCTGCAGCCACTGACACGGTTGCAGGGCTTACGAAAGGGGCGTTTGAGACCACGTCTTAGAACAAAGAAATAAAAAGAACTAACCCCTACAGCAGCGCATTTGTGGCTATCAGTTCATAGAACTTACTCCAATTTTTTTCCTTGACCTGCAGTGGCGGGTAAGATAAATAGGGCATTCTGCCGGTGGGCACGAGGTCACGTCTTAAATTCTTTGCTGGTGTGGTTGCACTGAGATAAATGTGTAATGTAAAAACGGCCGGCGTATACTCAGCTTGCGATGTACGCTGTAGAAAACGATGTTGGCAAAATTGCTACGCAACGATCCACCATTCGGTGGGTTTCTTTCTTTATTCCTAGCAGCTCTCCAGCTTCCATCCAGAGTGATTAGGAAAATTATAACGAAAGTAGAAGCTCTGCAACTGAATTAGATAAAGAAATCACGGACTTACATTTTGTGCGAGAACGATTTGTGAATATGCGGTCCAGAATCGTGTGTGCATGCTTGATTGGTCAGAATTTAGGGGAGATGTAACACATTCCAAGGAAAATAAACGTTGATAACACTTTTCCGTCGTGAACACATAATTCCGTCCTCAATCATTATTTTTCTCCGAATGATGCAAGCATCGAAGAACGACAAACTACAGCCAACTGTGATTTACGCTCGCATGCATATCAGCATCCTCCGAACAAGGCCAGCAAGGGCAATGATCCTTGAAAGCTTGCCTGATCCACTCACTTGCACCCTGCAGCCCGGGCCCATTTACGTTATAACACGTCTGGAAAATCCCACACGATGGAATTCACATTGTCGCACGCACAATTATCCTTTCGTGCATGTTATACAATGGAGACTTATGATGAGAGTCTCATACAGACCACTTCGAGTTCGCGCCTTAGCAGAGAAAGAAGACGACTCGGTTCGTGGAGCGTTGCACCGTCACCTAAATAAACTAGTGCCTTAATAAGGAGCTTTAGAGTTGAGCCCGAAGCCCCTTGGGACCTCAAGAAGATAGCAGACTACAACATAGTATGCACAGAACGCAAGGCAGCCTTGGGTATTTGCGCTAAGGTCAACCAAAAGACCCTTAACTTGAAAAACAGCGGGGGTTCCCGAGCCGCTGGCTTGCGCGGTCGACTGGCGGTCGCACAATAGCCAAGAGTGATATACGAGCCGCAGCCACCCAGAGCTCGAATCGCTCAGTCAACTTATGGCGGCAAGCATGACTGGCCACAAAGCTTCGTATCCGCGGTCGCTTTTCACTCCGACTTAAATCGACATTGCAAGCTTGCCGTGTCCCGTGTGATTTTGGGCATATTTAGAGGCAAGAGACGAAGAGCGCAACGCTAGAAGACGCTAGCGGAGGTCGGGTGGGCGTCCTTCGACCCTCCCCCCCACTCCCTGTCTTGAAAGGGCAGAAACAGGTCGTACAGATAACATGGTCAATACTTTTAATACAAACGTTAGTCCATCTTTTTGTTCAAAGATGAATTTCTTTAGGTTTTGCTTGTAAAAGGCTTGTTTTTTCGCCTTCACGCCTCTTCTTCTTTCAACACTTCGGCGTTCCGAGCACGCAACCCTATGCTGCTCTTCTCCTTGCTCTAGCTTGACGAGTGGAATTCACCATAAAACTCAGATGCTCCTCTGAACCCAATAGCAACCAACGTAACACGGCTTCGGGCCCCAAAGTCTTGGGGGCTCAACTGTAACCTCAACTCTGTAGGTAGACCTCAACTTTAATCCCTCCAAACTCGCTATCCCTTTGTAGATCAGACGTTTTTGGGTGGGACAAGTAGTGTCAATAAATTTAGCTTAGTTTCATCACTTTTTGTAGAATTTCCACTCTATACTCCGGCTTATCCTTTTGTTCTCAAGTTTTATCTTTCCTCCTCCTTTAACCACTGCATTCTTGGCCCATCTTTCGCATCTGGATGAGCGCTGTGGTTTGAGGAACAAGCAGTCAAGCTCCCATTGGCGCCTGTGCGTGGGGCCATGTACTTCAACCATTATCATCGGTCGAGCGTACGAAATCCGTCAGGGAGACATCACGGTATAGTATAGCATCTTATATAGTTTTAGCGAATGAACCGGCAAAGCGCGCCCGCCACCTGATCGGCACGATGACCAGCTCAGTGCCACGTTGCCCGATGCTGCGGTCATCGCGACGACAGTGCTTCGGAGTGATCGTCGGCTTCCAAGCCAGACATTAGCACAGGAGCTCTGGTGCTGAACACAGGAAGATCTAGGCTGGTCATGGTCTGTTATAGCCGAAACACGGCAGTTTAGCGTCTATCGCTGGCTAGCCATTCAAACTAACGATTGTCTTGAGAGTTCCACGCAGGTTTCATTGATGTCATTATTACGCGTTTTTCCTGCACTCATGGTTCATTAAAAAAAACATTTCATTCGCGTTTATTGGCCTATCTTTCTTGCGTCCGCTAACCTTGGTCCACATACACCCTTTTCTCATCCCAGAGGCATATATGAATGCAACAACTTGAAGACAAATGATATCAATAGACAAAGCATGTGCGACAAAACTGGTTAGACAAGAATATAAAGAAGTAACATATTAGCCAGAGACTCTGCTACTTACCTGAAAACGTTATAAACACGAATTACGAAGCACCGTTATACACACTTTCTTGCCTCATATACGGTGCAAACATCTTTGCTTCCTCTGACAATAAAAAAAGGGAACAATCTTGCTCCTCAATTTTTAAACAACACTGAATTATAGAACGTGTTCACTGTTGGTAGATTTATACACCTGGATATGTCTGAAGTTCGTCTTATTTCCATCTGTTAGATATTTATAAATTAATGCATTTCGGCTAATCGTCTTTCTCATCCTGCCTGGGCCAATGATGCCTATGTTGCTGTATAAATAATTAAATAATTAAATAAACAAATACGTCGAAAAAACTCAACCATTGTACACAATGCAGTCCTTTAGGTGAGCTAACCCTCAGCTAATTAAACGCGCACATCTTTTGGGAAACTATACCCCAGGACGTATAGGGCCCAATTATTGTAAAGTTTGGTCCCTTCAAAACCAAAGAAGCGGTCTTATCTAATGGCCGTAAATTAAAGGATACTGCATACAGCATAGGAGAGGACTACTCCCCCGGGTCCAGAATACGCGCAAGCATCTTGTCTCTTTTGCAAAAAACAAAATCTATGCCTTTTTCACTTCGTTTCAAAACATTGCACATCGACTCGAAACAATATGTCTTTGACGAATAATCCAAATGTGTCGAGGACCTAAGATAGCTATCGCGACGTCAGTAATTGCCACACTGTGCTACACCTGCCACTCGTGCTACTCCGTCATTTTCATTTATCTACACTAACATACGAAGCGTCCTTGCAAAGCGTGACATTGTATTTAACTTTGTTTGATCATCTCGGAGTAACCTGCGCATGCTATTTGAAACATGGCTCGCCAATGTCGTCCCTGATACTGAACCATTAGAAGACCTACCAAACTTTGATCTAATCCGCAAAAATAAGCAAGGACGCAGAGGCAGAGGCGTTGTTATTGCCGTTAACAAACAACTGTCGTGTTCTACCATTGATATATATTCGAATTTAAAAGTTTTGTGGATCATCTGTTGTGTCAAATCACAGCTACTCCTCGTTGATGTGTGCGCCCACCCCCTAACAGTCCTCCCAATTTTCCCAGGAAAGTTAATAAGATCCTAAGCCAACTAGTCGAAGTACCCTAACGCGGGCATTCTATTATGCGGGAATTTTAACTACCCGACTATTGTCTGGTCTAACCCTCAAATAGCTACCGGAATTAGCGAATATCACGAGTTTGTTATGTTGGTGTAAACTTTAACCTTCCACAATCGGTAACTGAACCAATGCATGTAACACAGGATAATGCTAACATCCTAGACGTGCTATTGTCTTCTAATCCTGAAACACTATCGTCCATCAGTTACATTAATGAAATATGTGTTCACAAAGTAGTTCGTGCAACATTATCTCTAGCTCTTTCCCCGCGTCATTCGCATAAAAAGTAATCCATCTTTGCTATAAAAGCAATTACCCCATGCAGCGCCGCTCCGTGCAGGAAAACTGGTAACTTTTCATTGGAAAGTAGCATACTTAACGCAAAATACTCACCTACATTATCGATTCATGCTAACAGCCATAAACCATGGTTCACAAAAAATCTGAAAGCACTCGAAAACAAGAAAACGCGCCTTTCCGTCAAGCTAAGCAAAGGCCGAATTGCCGTTCGTGGGACAACTATTATGAAGCAGAGCGTATATATCTGGCAGCAATTCGCCAACACAAATACACTTACTTTCATTTCGATCTGGCTAACATGATAAGTGGAAATCCGAAGAAATTTCGGCAAATTATTAAACCTCCACCTCCTCGCACTATGGCCTTGCCGAACGAGCAGGGTGAAATCTTATCAGACAGAAACTGTGCTAACACGTTTACTACCGCCTTTCTTTTCAGTCTTCACCAATGAATCTGGTGCGCCCATTCCTACCTTTCATTCCCCTTCTCTCCCTGCAATGCCTGCAATGACTTTCTTGGTAAAGGCACTTCAAATATAATAAATAACATAAAACTTTCATCACCTCCAGGTTTTCCTGAATCAGGTAGCAAATCAGGTAACAAAAGCTCGCCATTATACCACCGCCCCATCGCAATTACGTCGGTGGTCTGCAAGATCATTGAACATGTCATATACGCGGAAATAATTAACTTCCTTGGCACTAACTGTTTTTTTTCACCAATCTTAGCACGGGTTCCGTAGAGGACTGTCTAGCGAAACACAGTTACCTGGCCATATTTTTTCGCAACCGGCACTCAAGTCTTGATATCAACATACAAACCGACGCAATTTTCCTTTATCTCGCGAAAGCATTTGACAGAGTAGCTCATGAACACCTACTACTAAATGTTTCGCGGTTAAATTTGTAAGCTGCAGTTTCAACATAGGTTGAACAATTTTCTATTAATCGCATGCAGTAAGGGCATATTAATAACATTCCCTCTGAGCCCCTTCCCGTAACAACAGGCGTCTCTCAGGAATCTGCATTAGGTCCCCTTTCTGTTTTTAATGTATATTACTGATCTACCACTATATTTGTCCTGTAAAATCTGGATATTTTCTGAAGATTATGTCATTTATCATTCGGTTACTGACGATAATGACCAAATAGCTCTTCACGGGGATCTAAATAGAATTCAAAATCAGTGTCAATGCTGGTAATAGTCCTTAACCCTACTAACTGCAAAGCAATGTCAATTTGTCGTAATCGGAACCACATGGCATTCCAGCATTTGTTTCCAACCAGCCCATTGAGACAGTTAGCAGTTTTAAGCACTTCAGTGTTAGAGTCTCAAATGACCTCGACTGGCATGTGCATGTGACTGACGTAATTTCATCAGCTAAAAAATCGCTTGGGTTCTTAAAACGGCACTTACAAAACGCCCCACAGCGCGTGAAACTACTAGCTTACAAGACCCTTACACGACCCAAACTAGAATACGCATCAGCCATTTGGAACCCTCGCCAGATTAAGCGCCCTTGAAGCCTTTCAGAATCGTGCCATTCAGTTTATTCACTCCGTTTTCTGATACGATCTATATCAGTCTAGCTTCTTTAAAGGCGGAATCCGGCATACAAACCCTTTACAATCGTCGTTTCATTGGTAGGTTTTCATTATTCCTTAAGTTTTACCACAGTGTACTTAATCGTGCGCCCTACATTTTGCCACCATCACACATGTCCCATCGCACAAGGCATTCGTTAAACATGGGCCGACCTCAGGCGCGTACTGTCACTTTTGCATCTTCTTTTTTTTTTTCGAACATCCAAAGACTGGAAAGACCTTGCGCACGATAATGTTGCCATGACCACCTCATCCCCCTTCATGGACCCAATTACCTCGCGATATTTATTGCAACAAAATTTTCAATATATTTTTTACCCCACCCAGTGTGTAACATCCCCGAAAGGGGTCTTTAAGGAAATAAAGTGAAAGTGAAAGTATGTAAAACTAAGTGGTTTTTGTACATATATGGCGCGCATCCAACACTAACGTAGGGCTGCTTACACTCTCACCTGAACAGAAATGATTAAGATGTGAGTTCATCTTGTGAAGAAAGAAGCTTTTTGGTAAGAACGGTGATTAAACTTAAAAGCCTTTGATTTGAAGCCTTGCGCAGTTTCTTTGTTGTTCCAGGCACTTCGTAAATAATTAACTTAACTCGCTGCGGTTTGCTTCTCATAGCGGTCGACTTTATGTGAATAATATGGTCTGCAGTAACTTTGTGTGGCATATACAAATTTGACCTCTACTTAAGCTAAGTGTAATTATATTTGAACATATAATCACTTATAATCAATTTGTAGGCTACAGCTCCATGCTATTTTCATTGCCACCAATCCAGGATTCTGAAGATACAAGGCCATTTCTACGTCGTTAACACTCTTCCTAGGACTGTAATATATGTGGCCCAGTCTCTGGTTGCGCTGTCTTTCCTTGTAAGAGTGGCATTCACAATGAATACCGTTGTAGCTGCAGCCAAACAGAATTTTTCCACAACGGTAGTTGGTTCTTATTTGAACTAGCTGACTACGCCCTTCTTGGAACGTGAGAGCTAGATAAAAAACAAACTTCTCAAGTAGAAACACACTGCATTAAGGAAAATCAGTTGTTAGTAATTTACCATTGGGCCGTATTTTTTTCTTTATTGACATTCTGGATACATTCTACGCACAGTACTTCGTAGTAAGCCCACAACAATTCAGTCTAAGGATATTTGTTTGATGTCCCAGTTTGTTCTTCTTGCTTTTTTGTTTCCCATTGAAGAATAAACTCATCATTTCCTGCACTATTTTCCGGCTTACTCATGCTGGCAGTTAAGGTGATAAATATCTTATTTTATAAGTACATGACCGAATATATACCGTGACTTAATGTCGCTGTATAGATCAAATCAAAAGAGCAAATAGCATTAACCGCTGTAGTTTCACAAGCAGGAAACATGTCTGATTCTCTGTTAACGACAAATGACAGTAAACGATAGCTATGGCAACGATAAAAGCGGTCATTGAGGGATTATTTTTCATGTCGCTGCGGTACACCCCAAACAGTACTGTAACTATCAGCTTCTATTTCCTGTCATTCATGCTGTTACTCCGAGCAGCGGAAGTTAACCAAAAAGCCAAAGACAAGGACACGTCACAGGTTATCGATTGCCAAGCACCTCTCACGCTACCGGCCCGAGAGCTCAGGCTTTAATTAATCACCACAGCGGCCTTTTGCGCAAGGCACACAGCACAATTGGTGTTTAAGAGATGTAATCATAGCCGAAGGACTTGGAACCGATCGGAACATAGCTTCCAGACTTGAAGACACGTTCCAAGCGCGCAGAACGCGTTCGAAAGTTGCCTCATTAAAAGCCTCTGGGAGTGGCGTGGTGCTCCTTGGTACTGTCTATACTGAAGATTTTGGCAGGGTACTCAGAGGAAGTTAAAAGAGAAGTTTAACGAAGCACGACGTTTGCCTGCCACAACGCATCGGCGTCGAGCCGGCAGCGAACGCCCGTGTCCATATCGCGAGCGGCCTTGTTCGCAATATTGGTCTTCCGCAGCCTATTCGCCCCCAACCTCCCCAGCCCCTTCCTGCAGAAGTACTTTCTTTGTTTTTCGCGGGGCGTGTTTGACCGCGGGGCGTTCGTGTTTTATCTTGCTTAAAGAGCTCGGGCACGTACTGCGCAACTTGCTCGCCCATTGGTCACTGCAGTGAGACGCAACTAACCCTCTGCAATTAGGCCGTATTCCGATACGCGCTTATATAAGGTGGGGCGCACAGTTGCGCCAGCAGCAGCTCAGGCCACTACGAGCGTTGGATTACGCGACCCACATCGTGACATGATCGCACAAGTGAGTGTCTCCCTGCTACGCGACGAACATTTTCACGCGTGTCCTTTTGACCTGAAGACACTAAGTTGTGTACATCCTAAATATCGCGGTTGAGGTCATTGACATCACTATTCTTTTTGGAGGCTTTTAAGGTGACACAAAGAAAAAAAAACGCTGTCAGCAGTCATTTTTATTTGTTATTTTCATTTTTTTATGGGGGGGGGCAAATATAGGTTTTAAACATAATAGCTAGGTCACGCAGCTGTTCTGCATTGTAGGGTTGCTTGGATGACACGGAAAAAACTATAGACTGGCAGCCTATACGTAGAACGGGAAGTATGATACTTCATAAACAATAGAAACTCTTTCACGACTGAATGTCATCGCCTTATCAGGAGCACCTGAAACCGCCAAAATAATAATAAAAAATTTGATTAGAGTGTTAAGTTCTTTTTAAATACTTCTTATATTTTGACGCCGAGAAATTTTTGTATCAGAATGAAATGAATCCAGCCTGCTCTATTGCTGGCTTTCAAATGCAAACTTCTTTCATTTCTTTCACCACTTCGCAGGTGTTCTTGGTTTGCCTCTCGGCAGCGGCCTCTTCGGCTGGCATCGTAGGAGGTTATGGGGGTCTCAGCTTGTTCGGGGGCCTCGGAGGCCATGGTTACGGATACGGAGCGGCTTTTGCAGCTCCACTAGTAGCTAAGGCCCCCGTCGTTGCTGCCGCCCCTGTTGTAGCCGCCGCTCCAGTCGTGGCTAAGGCAGCTACCGTCGACGTTGTTGTGAGTCACTTCTTCATTATCACGTCTAGTGAAAAAAAAAAAAGCCAACTAAAGCTGAGACTTTGACTTTGTGCAACGGGGTTTCACCACTTGAAACGATAATGGCAAGCAGTTAGGTTCCATTGGGATTCGGAAAAAAAAAGGCATATAATACTCGCATCTTGGACTCCTTAGAATTTATGCGCTTAAAAATCTCATCTATTGTCAAATTTTCTCAAAGAGCTTTGTGGTTCGCTTTCATAGTGTTGAAATTCCTCGCTTACACAGTCCTGCAATGCCTTGCGCAATAAGTGAGGTTTCTTGCATTCTGTTACCACCTGCTGTGTCCAGATATGAAGACACGTGTAAAAGAAAGCACACTGTTATTTTTTTTTTTGGGGGGGGGGGGAGAGGCGTATTTGCGTTTCCAAATTTCTTATTATGCTTCGCATAATCGCTCATGTTACGGTATAGATTAGACCAATTCCAGTTAGGATACATGCATAAGTGATGTTTTACATCAATGCCAAAGTGCATTCTAAAGGAATACAAACCTCGTCCTTGTATCTGCGTTTTGACATACAGTATATATATGCACACTGCTTTCAAGTAAACCTTGACTTTGATTGCAGGCTCCGCAAGCCACCAGGTTCGGCTACCTGACCACCGATGGACACGGCAACACGCAGGCGCGCAACGAGGTATCGGATGCGCACAACCGCCGCGTCGGCTCCTACAGCTACCGGGACGCGTACGGCCTCACGCGCAAGGTCAACTACGTAGCCGACGCGAACGGGTTCCGTGCCGTGGTCAGCACCAACGAGCCCGGCACTGCGGCGTCGAAGCCCGCAGCTGCCGCCTACAACACACCGGCCAAGGGGCCAGTTGTCGTCGCTACGCCGGCGGTGCCCGCGGTTCCTGCGGTCGCCAAGGTAGCCACCGTTGCAGCTGCTCCTGTTGTCGCCTACGGAGGTCTCGGCCATCTGGGCGGCTTCGGCCATCTCGGCGGCTATGGGCTCGGCCATCTCGGCGGCTACGGGCTCGGCCATCTCGGTGGCTACGGGCTCGGCCACCTCGGCGGCTATGGTCACTTCGGCGGCTACGGTCACCTTGGCGGCTACGGTCATTTCGGCTACGGGTATCATTAGAACGGCTGACCCAATGTGACCTTCTGGACGGTGTCGAATTCTTCCACAGTGTCGAACGCCGCCTTGTTGTCTCCTGCAGTACAGTTTCAGTGGGTGTGGCCCTATTGGGAGCCATCAGAAAAGACAAGATGGCGGAATTCGACCACGTGGTAGCACTCGGCAGCATCCAGTTTAGAACCCTGGTACACAATCAACCGGCCCTATCTACGCCTATGAGACACCTGCGACACACTACCTTAGCTTCAACGGTTCAAAAAACAATTCAAATGATTCAAAAAAGTGCTAAGAACGTCTTGGTCGCTTCATGTGGACGTTTCACCACACCGTGCTTTTCGCAAAAAACCGGTTTGCATTTGTTTTGAAAGGTGGCAAACGCTGGAACTTGTTTAGTGATTTTGGGTGCTGAATTTAACGCCGTCAACTGTTGGGACTAGTGAGATAAATCACAGCTGCTTCTGTTCATAGCACTGTTTCATGAATTCAGACACTGTTTAGCAAACGCTCCCGTAGTACTGACTGGACATATATTGGGAGAAAATTCGAGAACGCCGAAACACATGCCCGAAGATTCATTCTGTTGTTCGGCATAATGATAAACTGCAGAATGCAAAACTAGGCGGCGTCGACGCATAATATTTGACATCTTACTTAGCATGTGAAATCAATGGACAAGACTCTAAAACGATGCATTATTCGCGTCATTATAACATTTTTAACTCTAATTTTTTCTTTCGCCTCTGTTTATAACACGGCTATATTTTCAGACAAACTTCCTGCGGTGCGCATGTCAACTATGCAGTGTTTTTAGTAACTGAGTGTGCATTTTCAGCCTTATATACGGGCACTTTTTACTCCCCCGATCCCACAATAACAAACATGTGAACATGTGACAAAATATTTATCAACAGCCATGTGAAATTCACAGATCTGCAAACACGCTTCCCCACCAATGAGAACCATCTTTTAATGCCTAGTATTACATGTCACAGCAATATATAAATTGATTGACGGCTTGGACAAGACTGAAATATTTACTCCCTCTGGACAGCAATAGAAAATACGCTTCACCCGACTGCTCAGTATCGGTGCACTAGATCGCCCGTACGCTGCCTGCCTGGTGCAGAAGCTTAGAAAATTGCATATGCGTCAACCGCACTTTATGCAACTACAACAACGCTTTGCTTAACTTTCGCGTAAGCCCTGCGGTCGCCTTTAGTTTTCTAATATATCACCAGATAGATCACCCCACTTATTCACGAGTTCATTCACATTCATTTTCCTTCGTTGCTTCAAATGCAACTTCACATGACGTACCATTACTTGCACATAATCTTGGTGCATTTCATTTCATCCCCTGAACTAGTCTTACCACTTCTTTCTGCACGCGAGAGCCCGGAGCATTCGCACTCACTGTCTGGGCAAATTCTTTTAAGCTGATGTGACGGTTACTCGTCTATGGTGTATGCAAATTTCCGTTTTGTTGTGCCGTGCTGTGCTGGAACTATGAATATGTACAAAAGCTTGAGAGTTCTTCGAAGCATTATTTGTCCACACACATGCGCTGTTGGAGCGTTTATCTTGGTTTGCTTGAGAAGCAAACCACGAGAGAAATATTAATAAATAGTTGACGGATGAAAACGGCGTCCCTGTCTTTCACTTCCTGCAGTTTCTTCGCATACAAATGTTTCGTTGGCTAAGCAAAAGTATTCGATTGATTGATTGGTTGGTTGGTTGGTTGATTGATTGATTGATTTATGTGTAAATAAATTATTGACTGATTGATTTTATTTAGGGTAACAATAGGACCTGAATTGTATATGAATGAGAGGTACAGCACGGCACGGATAACTCTAGCCTAACTGCGGTTCCTTGTTTTTCACCTAAATGTAACTCTTAAACGCAACTTAAGATTAGGAGTCTCCAGCCGGTGCATAAATATCTGACACTAAAAGGCAATTTCACAATGATTGTATAATACCGTTTTTCAGATAAAGTAGGTACAAAGTACATCTAAATAAATAGCAATGTGTAAAGGGCAATGAAGCAGAATGTTAAGATTAATCCGTGTGAATAATATATATATATATATATATATATATATATATATATATATATATATATATATATATATATATATATATACATAGTTCAGTGTTTGACGGAAGTCCGTCTGGTCGGGATGAAACATGGTTAAATGGGAAACAAAAGCCCGGGGCACTTCGCCGACCAAACACAGATTTAAAAGAAAGGAAGACTTTTTTGCATCATTCACAAGGAAGTTGTTCAGTCGTTCTCTTCGCACCTAAACAGCATGGAAGCAGCGATCCAGTTCACGGTAGAAGAGGAAGTCGACGGCCAGCTTCCGTTCCTTGATATGCTGACTGAAAGAAAGGGGCCTACTTTGTCGTTCGCAGTTTTCAGAAAGCCAACTCACACAGGACGCTACTTGCATTTCGGCTCCTTGCAACCTGCTTCTCACAAAAGGGCAGTGGTTTCGACACTTCTACGACACGCGGAGAAAATCTGCACGAGACAAGAAGACTACGCAGCCGACGTAAGCGTGGTACGACGGGAACTATCAGCCTGTGGTTACCCGTGTTCTTTCTTGAATGCTGTCGAACGACAAATGGCACGTCCGCAGTTACCCTATGCTGCCTCTAGTCAAAAGCGCGCCGGAATACCATATATCCCGTCCACAAGTGAAGCTATAAGCCGTATTCTGTGTTCATACAATGTTCAAGTGGCGCACATTCCAAACCAGAAACTACGACAATCACTCGTGAATGTTAAGGACAAATTACCAAAAGAGAAATTCCCAGGCGTTGTGTACGTTGTCCCATGCGCGGATTGCGACTACGTGTACATTGGCGAAACTGGTGACTTTGAAAGTCGTCCTAAACAGCACAATTATGACGTCAAAAAAGAAAATGTGAAGTCCAGTGCTTTGGCTGAGCATGCCGCTTCAAGCGGCCACGCAATCGACTGGGGGAAGGCACGTGCCCTTGCCAGGGAAAAAGGGGCTACCTCGACGCCTTTATCTTGAGTCGCTCATGATTCAGACTACGCCACACACTCTGAACAGGAGCGATGACAATCTGCCGTCAGTGTATGCGCGCTACCTGCGTCACGTGTTTAAGACTATTTAAGCGAGCTGCTCGAGCACCTTTGTTTATTTTACCTGTGAACAAGGCTCCCGTGTGGGAGCCTTGTTCTTCACCAGCCTCTGTCACTTCATACCTCATACCAGCCTCTGTCACTTCACGGTGACAGAGGCTGGTATAGGATGGTACCTGCCACGTGAGCTAACTTTCATGCAGAGAGCTAAGAAACTTCTAGGCTCTAATGATGACAACAATTCACAACACAGAATCAGCTAGACAAAGTCTACACCTTACTGCAACATGTTTACGATCTCTGCGAATGCCACAGAAGATAAAACAAACACCAACATGAAGTGAGGATGACTGCGGAGAGCTCCATTACCACGTTGTTTTCTTTCATCGTTTTCTTTTTCTTCAGGGGGGGAGGCGAACCTAAACCTACAGATACACGCGACATTCTTCCATTTTCTAATTGTACTTCTTAAAGTAAAATGACCTCGACAACCCACTTACTACGCACAGATGACGTCGCGAGGGTACGTAAATTAAACTTAAATTTAAATTTGGCAGTGATACATAGAAGCACCACAGCAATCTGTAGTAAGCGAGTACTGCGCGGGCAGCGATAATCCTAGAAAGAGAGCAGGAGATCTCTAACGTTAGAAGCGCGCGACCGTAAACGCGCTCGGTTTCTGACTACGACTCGGCACCTCTCCAACAACCTCCTTCTCGCCTTTCTTTTCCTTCCAGTGCGCCTCGGCCAACTAAACAAAAGAGTAAGACGGCCGAGAAATCTGGGAGGCACTGCCGTCCACCTCGACTGCGCGCTCACCCCACGGCGAACGCGCGAGCGAACCAGCCGCAGACGCCCATTATGCAAATCCGCACTCGCGCGCGAGCGTCACGAGGCGAGTGCGGCGCCGACCAAGCTCCACTTTGATTCGCGCCGAGATATGCGCCCGCACAAACAAACACTGGCACACGCGCGTATACACGGCTTGGCACTGCGGCGTTCACACGAGCCACACGCCGGCATCCGCTAGCAGAGCGCGGCCTCCGATGAAGAACGAGCTCCAAGCGAGTCATATTCCTCGCGCGTGCTCGTGTGCACGCGCTCGCAATGCTCGCTCACGGTGCAGGAAAGGGAGGAATCGCCGGAGGAGACGAGCTGCGCGCGTCGCGCCGTATATTTGTCACCCGCACGAGCCCGCGGGCGCACGTCCGCTCCGGCCTCTCACGGACGCCGTCTCCGCACAGCATTCATCAGGCAGAGGCCACCGCTCGGCGAGCAAGTCGCGCGCCAGCAGGAAACCGCTTTTCTTCCACGACGGGGAAACGCCTCTGCAACACGCGTGCCTTGGCGGTCTTCGCTTTCGCTGGGGCGCCGCTGCCCAGGGCGATGTATCGGCTCGGCGGCGAAAGTGACGCAACACTAGTTCGGTCCGTGCCGTTTCACGCTGGCGACGTTCTTCCTTGTTTTTCCCAGGCTTCGAGTAGAGTTCAGAGCGAATGCTTTCAAAGAGAGGCCATTTTGTTTCGCCCTATTGCTTCTTTCGTGCGCATCGCGAAGCTTTGGTTCGCGACGAGTTTGTTGCTCTTCTGTTGTGGTTGCCACACTCCGCGTGGCACGACGTGCGTGTACCTTTCCCGCAAGAGTCGCTCCCGACTAGTCGAGACTACACGCTTCGCTCCATGCTAATCTTGTATAGCGTTGGCTCACCGTCACAGCCGTTGTAAGCAAGCGGGTTCGAAATGTTTTGTGCTTGCGGGCTGCCTTTGTACCTACATGCACGAAGTAAGAGCTGTAGGAAAAGGTTTCCCTTTTCAAATGCAAAATAGGCGGCGAAGTCGAACATTTCTTCATTTTCTTACGGACAACTCATGAGAAAGGCACTTCTTAGCTTATTCTCAATTTCTATAGAGATTCGTGCTTCAGCTGAAATGCGTAATGTGCGCATTCAAAAAAAGTTATTCTTGCTGGGACAACAGACTACAAATTCTATGTTAATCCCTCAGTCGGCTGTCCAGCCTGGTACTGTTTCGAAGCGGGTGAAAGGCAGCTGACCAAGCTATATACCAGCTTCCTCAAGATGTAACCAGTTTCCCCTAAAGGTGGTAAACAGGTAAAAATAAAAGATATGCACGTCGAACACACTCTTGGAATCAATCTTGTGTGGAGGATTGTTCGTCGCGAGATCGAGCTAGAGGTATCAGCACCGTCGCCGCTTTAGCGTGTATACGCGATCCGTGAGATCGCTATCACGCACAGTCCTCAATAATACCTTGTGTTAGCTTTTCTTTTGTAGCATCGAGTCAAAACACAAAATTCCAAGGTTTACTTGCGAAGCAAGATAAGCTCATTCTCGTGGCATCAGAACCATATATTGAACCGTAATATGAAGAGTATGACATGATCATCAGCGCCGTGCGAAGAATACGATACGAGCAATAATAAGAATGCTATGCTCTATACGTTTTTTTCTTACTTTTTTGTTACTGCTGGCTGATAGCCACGCGACCTCTTTCTAGGTGCGTGGTCGCAGGGCGATTCATGTATCGCTTTGACCATTTGATTTCTTTATAACGAGAGAAAATACCTTTTGTAGTTTACTAGAAAAGTAAAACAACCGTAACATTTGTACTATTGCGGCGAACGGAGGGTACGAGATGATACATGGCATGTTCGACATGGGCAGTCACTGATCTTACTACAGCACCAAGACAACAGTGCAAGACAAAATTTTTGAGTACATCGTCAACAAATGCAGGCCAGCTTTACGGCCGTGCTCCAACCACGGAGAAATTGTCTGTCAACAAATGCACACCGTACGCCCACATGTAAACATATATGTGTGGGTAGACAACCAGGGGCGCTATAACGTAAAGCTATTCCAAACTTTTCCATTTCAATTCTGCCATCAGCCCTACACGATTGGTCAAGAAATTTTTAAGCCACCACCTATGCGCTTGTTTGTCATGCGACGTCGCGGAAACCGCGAAAACAGCCCATTCGATATGATGTGTGCATGCTGATAATATATGATTAGATCAAACGAAATAAAAATAATAATTACTGATTCGACGCCTTTCTGGCCATTAGGAAAAAGGCGTTGTTTGACCAATTGGTATTGCTCAAAATTTTACGGGCTGCACCGACTTTGCCTATCTGTCATGCGACGTTACAAAACTGCGAAAATTCATCGCATCCGAATGACGTGTACGCGTTAAAGACGCAATAATATGCCAAACAATACTGAAAGTTTTTCTGAATACGCGGGGCACTGCCCCATTCTGAAAGAAATAGGAGATGGCTGCCCGCAGATCACTGTGGCACTGGCGACTCAGAGCTGCCGGGGAGTATGGTTTTACTTATGTATATAATTAAAGACTTTGCGTGGCCGTATAACGTTGTGGAGGCCATTAAGCATGTATATGACATTGCTCTGCCAACTTTACTTTGCTGAGTATCAGTTTTTGCGGCATTTTTAACCTTCCGTTGCGCGCCGCGGCGATTTTCGACCAGCCAGCGCAGGCTAAGTAAGGGGAAGCGGACCAATCGCAGACGGCGGCGTTCAACGAATTGTGGCGGCGTGCAACAGAAGATTAAGAACGCCGCTAAAACGCATCCTCAGCAAGGAAGAGTTGGCTGAGTGATGTCGTATACGTACCGAAATGGCTCGATAACGTTTTACTACACCGCAAAAATGTTTATTTTACGCAAATAAACCCTGCTCACCTGCAGGTGCGAGTAGCGAGTGCCTGAGTGATCAGTGGGCAGCCATCTTATATTTCTTTTGGAAAGGGGCACTGCCCAGCTATTCAGAAAAAAAAATCGGTTCTGTTCGGCCGATTAATATGCCTTTGACATGTGCACATGACTTTGACGCGATTAGTTTTCGCTGTTTTATGACGTCGCGTTACAGACCAGCGAAGTGAGCGCAGCCCAAAAACGCATGACCAATAGCAGAAGGCTAATGAGGAAAAATGCGTCGAATCAGAAATAATTGTTTCTTTCGTTTGGCATAATCACGCATAATCAGTGTGCACATATATCAAATGATGGGTTTTCGCCGTTTTCGTGGCCTAGCGTGACAGACAGGCGTAGTGGGGGTGGGCCGAAAATGTTTCACCAATCGTGGAGGGCTGATTGCATAATGGCAATAGAAAAGTTTGGAATAGCTTTACGTTACAGCTCCCTGGAATAGCTTTACGTTATAGGGTGCCAGGAGCAATGAAAAAGAAATAGAAACAGAGACATCGAATTGGTTGCAAATAATGGAACAAAAAGTACAATGGAGATTTACGAGAATGGGAAGAAAGAAATTAGAAGGAATAATTGGTACGATAACACAAGAGAGAGAAAGATAGAGAGAGAGAGAGATTTACAGAAAGGCAGAGAGGTCGTCCTGAGCTATAACTTGCTGTGGCCTGCTACTCTACGTTGGGGAAAAGGGAGGTGGAGGAAAAGAGCTGATGAATGATGGTAACTATTATATGAGAAAGAGGTGCGCATATACAAGTTCACAGCGTTGTGGCATCTCTGAAGCCGTGCGTCCAGCCCAGTGGCTTGGAGAAAGGCGCTACAGCGGCATTTGTTATCAGGGCAGTGCTCTTTCCATTATATATATAGGCCAAGGACCTAAAAGAAACTCGTCAGATAGTGGCCTCTTATCGACTTTTGCAATGAAAGAGACCAGTTGCTGGTGGTTCTTTCGCGTACGGAGGACAAACGTAACATATATGATCAAGTGTTTCTGGTACCTTACAGTGTTCACAGTTTGGGCACTGCAACCTATGAGATGTCTATACCGGTTGGTGAATGCGGCACCAAGGCGAATCCGCTGCACCATGCTTGTTGGATAACACAAAGGACAGTGCCTTGCTATTTGAGGCTCGAGCTGCTTGCCTAAGGACAAAAAAATAATGGAGCAAATACTCGCAACAAGATGAATCATGTACATGCTGCAGCAAAACTCCCGATAACGCTCAGCGCACTCGAATGAAATGCTAAGGGATTTACCCAGCGAGACCCGTAGGTAACATACACGTTCCAGAAGCGCTAGGATTTAAACTTAACGGAAGCATGAAACGGTCAACAGTCGAGAGCGCCAAGAGACGTTTAGAGCATCGGTGAAAAAAAAAGGCCGATAGGCGCATGGGTTACAGGCATAGGTAGCGGTGTAGGGTAGATAAGAGAAGTTTCGAGGAAGAGAAAGAAGATTAGGGAGCTGTATGCAAAAATGCGAGAATGAAAACCATGTATAGCGTACCTAATTTACTCAAGGAGGCTAGGTGACTATTTGTCACTGTCACGTATTAAAGGGGATGCTAATAAATCATCATCGGCAACAGTAGCAGCCAATACGGGTAGCTGGCTGTCAACGTTGTTTGGGATTCTCAAAGTGTTACCAGAAGGTGCAACATGTCTGTGTAGCGTGAATAAATTCGGTACGGCACGTGAGCATGCATGTGACGACCATAGAAAGGCGCTGGCAAGACAGCGACCTTGACGACAGTGACATGACGACTGATTTATTATATTACGGGGATGAAATGTTTCAGCCTGTTCTGGTACGACCTATAGGCCGGTCTAGAAAATAGAGCGCTGCGTAAATGTAAACGGCTCGCTCCGAAGGCGGTGAGATGTGCCATGACGTCAGAAAGTGCTAGTTACCATAAGGAAAAATGGGGGAAGCGATCACGCTCGGGTCCTAAGGAAGAAAATTGTTATGTAATGCAGTTTATTGAGCAGTGCAGGAACGCGACCATCTCAGTCGAGCGTCAGACACCGAAAGCGTGAGCCCCTGTTCGTCGGCGGGCCGATGATGATAGTGCGTCCAAAGGGCGCGCCAGTCTTCTTCGCTACAACTGCCCCCTGGAAAGGAAGGAGCAATCCTGGCGACTCAAGGAAAAGCGAGGACAAGGGGGTCGTAATAGGGTTTAAGCCTCTGGACGTGCACTGTCTCGCGTCCGCGACGCCTCACGTCAGTAGATGGCGTAAGCGGCTCGACGACGTAGTTGACTGGCGTCGTCTGTTGTACGACGCGGTAGGGACCGTGGTATTGAGCGAGGAGTTTAGAGGATAGACCACGGGTACTTGAAGGTATCCAAAGCCAGACTAGTGAGTCCGGCTGGTAAGTGCAGGGAGGTCGGTCATCATCGCGACGGGATTTTTGGAGACTCTGGTCTTCCGCCGTTAACGAACGGGCCAACTGACGGCATTCCTTGGCATACTTGGAGGCTTCAGACAGAGGCGTGCCCTCTGATGGGTCAGGCCGGTAGGGGAGAATGATGTCGAGCGTACAGGTAGGTTCACGGCCATATAAAAGAAAGAATGGCGAAAATCCCATTGTGGCCTGTGAAGCGGTGTTATAGGCGTACGTAACATATGGCAAAACAAGGTCCCAGTTGGTATGATCCGATGTAATGTATATGGATAGCATGTCGCCCAAAGTACGATTGAACCGTTCTGTTATGCTGTTCGTTTGCGGATGATAAGCTGCAGTGGTGCGATGGGCGGTATGGCAGGTGGTCAGAAGGGCGTTAAGAACTTCAGAAAGAAATGCTCGCCCTCTGTCACTCAGAAGTTCACGAGGTGCCCCATGACGCAGTATGAAGTGATGCAGGAGGAAGGACGCAATGTCGCGGGATGTCGCTGTTTGCAGTCCCGCAGTTTCTGCATAGCGGGCGAGGTGGTCGACAGCGAGAATAATCCGGCGATTGCCAGCTGATGTGCAGGGAAGAGGACCGTAGAGATCGATGCCGACGCGATCGAATGGACGGGGCGGACAAGGAATGGGCTGCAAAGGACCAGAAGGACGAGGGGCAGGAAGCTTGCGTCGTTGGCACGCTGTGCACGAGCGAATGTACTTTCGCACAAAAGTATACATGCCAAGCCAATAAAAGCGGAAGTGAAGTCTGGCGTAAGTCTTGAAGAGGCCGGCATGGGCGCATTGCGGGTCTGAATGGAGAGCGGAGCATACATGTGTGCGCATATGGCGGGTATGACTAATAACTATTTCCGGCCATTGAAAGCGTAATTTCGACGATAGATAACACCATCCCGTAACTCACAATGAGATGCTTGGTGGCGGATAGCGCATGAAGGGCGTGTTGTTGAAGTGTCAGAAATGCAATCCATAAGTGCCGCAATCCAGGGATCTTTGCGTTGCTCCACAGCCATGTTGACGCACAGGCGACTAAAACGCAGATTCGATTATGGAAATGCAAGTCATGTCACTTGGCGTGGGCGACCGAGAGAGGGCATCCGAGTCCATGTGTTTACGGCCTGACCGGTAAATGACGCGTATGTCGAAGTCTTGTAACCATAGAGCCCATCGCGCAAGGCGGCCAGACGGATCTTTTAAAGTCGATAACCAACATAGAGCACGGTGATCTGTAACGACGTCGACGGGGCGGCCGTGCAGATAGGGTCGGAATTTTTCAAATGCCCAGATGATAGCCAGGCGCTCCTTTTCGCTGACGGAGTAGTTGGATTCCGCTTTCGTTAGTGTTCGGCTTGCGTAGGGTACTACGTATTCATCATGCCCGCTTTTTTGCTGTGCAAGCACGGCACCAAGTCCTACGCCGCTGGCGTCGATGTGGACTTCCGTGGGGGCCATGGCGTCGACATGGCGCAGTATGGGAGGCGAAGTGAGCAAACGCCGCATTATTTCAAAAGCATCGTCGCAAGCTGTGGCCCAAGTAGAAAGTCGTGTGTCACCGCGAAACAGCTGAGTCAAGGGAGCAATGATAGAAGCAAAATTCCGGATAAAATGATGAAAGTAGGAGTAGAGCCCGATAAAGCTCCGTAGTTCTTTCAGGGAAGTGAGTTTCGGGAATTCGGCGACGGCGCGAAGTTTGGAAGCATCAGGTAGTATGCGATTTTTCGATACGACGTGACCAAGTATTGCAAGCTGCTTGGCTCCAAAGCGACATTTCTTCAAGTTGAGCTGGAGGCCTGCCGAGGTGATGCACTGCAGGACTTGTTCGAGACGGTACTGATGTGTGGGAAAATCTGGAGGAAAGACGACGACATCGTCAAGGTAACATAGGGATGTCTTCCATTTTAGCCCACGAAGGAGACTGTCCATCATTCGTTCGAATGTATCAGGGGCGTTGCAAAGCCCAAACGGCATAACGTTGACTTCATACAGGTCGTCTAGGGTCACGAAGGCTGTGTTCTGGCGATCGGCAGGATTCATAGGCACTTGCCAATAGCCTGAGCGTAAATCGAGCCAAGAAAAATACTCTGTGCCTTGCAAACAATCCAGAGCATCGTCGATGCGCGGTTGAGGGTAGACGTCTCTGCGAGTTATGTTATTAAGACGGCGGTCGCTGACGCAAAATCTGAGCCATCTTTTTTCTTAACCAGGACTATAGGTGACGCTCAGGGACTATTAGAGGGTTGAACTTCTCCACGCTCAAGCATTTCGCTTACTTGATTTTCAATAACACGGCGCTCCGCGGGTGCTACACGATAAGGCCTCTGGCGCAGTGGTGCGTGGGTGCCAGTGTCGTTGTCGTGACGTACAGTCGATGTGTGGCCTAGTGGGGCTTGTTGACAGTCGAACGTAGATTGGTATTTCCGTAGAAGGCTGAGAAGCTGCGAACGCTGCGTAGGGCTCAGGAGGGCATCTACTGAGCTATGGAATACGTCTTGCGTAGACTGGGGACAAGGCAAGCTATAAGTCAACGAGTTCACGTCTGAACAGATGTTGTCAAGAGGTGCGTCAAAGATGGTCTCTGAGTCGGCAGGCTGAAGACGTCCAAGGCACTCGCCATGGCGTAAGACGAGGGGCGTGGCTTTAGTGTTGGAAACGAGCAGTCGCATGCAGCCACCGCTGACAGTTAGGACAGCGAATGGAAGGGAACACCGTCGGCGAACAAAAATGTACGATGGGACAAACAAGGCAGTAGTGACAGTGGCGAAAGTAGAGCAGGCATCGCAATCATAGAAGAGTGCGGAGGGATCGTGGTGTCTTCTGTAACGGCCAGTTTGTCCCCAAAATCGCCAGAGTCATGTAAATGGGTATCGGGAAGTGGAGAAAATTCAACTTCGGCGCGAGAACAATCAATGATGGCCTGATGATCGGAAAGGAAGTCCCACCCGAAGATGACGTCGAATGAACAGGATGAAAGGACGACGAACTCGACTGTATACGTATCTCCTTGAATGACGATGCGGACGGTACATGCGGCAACAGGGGTATTGCACTGGGAACTTGCTGTCCGGAGTGACAGCGCAGGTAAGGGCGCTATTACTTTTCGAAGCTTGCGGCAAAGTTCTTCCGTAACTACTGAAACGGCGGCGCTTGTGTCGACTAATGTCAGTGTGACGATTCCTACAGATACTTCGATTACGTTCGTCGGAAGAGAGCGACGCTCTGTGTGGTTCGACTGGAACGCAGTTCTCGCCTCTTGAACTGCGGTAGCTAGTTTTCCTGCTCCGATCGGGCCGGTCGCCGCCGCATGGGGGAAGTGAGCAACGACGAGGGGATGGCTAGCGACGATCACGGGCAGAAGGAATGACGTTGCTTGTAGACGGCAAGTGCGAGTCATTTCGTGGCGAGGAGGACAAAGCTGGCGAAGCGTATGAGCGGAGAGGTTGGTCATTATCTTGAAGCCATAAACGACGGCGACAGTGCCGTGCCACGTGACCACGGATTCCACAGAAGAAGCACGCCAGCGTCCCGTGCACGTCAGGTGTACGCCAGCGTCCCGTGCTAGCTGGTGATCTGGTGGTGTGCACTGGAGGGATTGGACGTGGCGGTGCAGCAAATGGTGGGGGCTGAAAAAGTCGATGGAGATGGTCGTGCTGCAACCTCGGCGTAGCTTAGAGGTACAGGCAATAGTGGCGCTGCACGAGGGGACTGAATAGCTTCGGACACTTGTTCCTGGAGCATCTGACGCAACGTAGGAGCCAAGGACGGCGTAGGCGCTGGGACGGCGGTGAGTAGGGATAGCTGGCGGGCGACTTCGGAGCGTATAAATTCCTTGATTTCGCCGAACAGATTGTCGTTGTTAGTTACAGCGACTAAACTTTCAATGGAAGTATCGGGGACCGAAGAACGTCGAATGAGTAGACGTTGCCTCCTGAATTCGTCGTAGCTTTGACAGAGTTCAGCGACTTCAACCACGGTCCGCGGGCTTCATGAGGGGAGATTTTGGAATGCGTCGTCTTCGATGCCCTTCATTACGTGACGGATCTTGTCAGACTCATTCATCGATGGATCGACGCGCTTGCAAAGGTCCACAACGTCTTCTATGTACTTGGTGAAGTTTTCACCGGGTTGCTGGGAACGGCTGCGCAAGCTCTCATCGGCACGGAGCTTCCGCAACTCAGGGCGACCGAAGACTTGCGTAATGCGCGCCTTCAAATCTGGCCAGGTTCTGAGGTTGGATTTGTGGTTGTGGTACCACACGGTAGCGACACTCGTGAGATAGAAGTTCACGTAACTGAGCTTCGCAGCATCGTCCCATTTATTGTGGGCACTCACCCGCTCATATGTCGAGAGCCAATCTTCTACGTCGTACTTGTCGGAACCGCTGAAGATCGGAGGATCGCGTTGACGCACTGAGCCAAGACAAATCAATGTTGGCGATGCCCGAGGTGTTGTTTGGCTGCCGTCGTAAGGCATGACGGCCGGCAGTGTCCGATTACGCAGTTCCAGGGTTGTTGGGAAAGTACTACCCAGCACAGCTCCACCAAATATGTAATGCGGTTTATTGAGCAGTCAGGAACGCGACCGTCTCAGTCGAGCGTCAGACACCGAGAGCGCGAACCCCTCTTCGTCGGCGGGCCGATGATGATAGTGCGTCCATAGGGCGCGCCAGTCTTCTTCGCTACAGTTAATTGACGTGACGCGCGCACCAGCCGTGTCAAATCGCTGGCTTGTGCGTTGAGGTGAGTGCAGTAAAATTCTCACTCTTTCATAGCTTGCACGCCGTCTACGGCCTAATTGGGCGTTCGCGCTGGAGCAACCTGATTGAAATGCCACCATCGCCCATGCATCTTTTTTTAAAAGGAAGGCACGCCGAACGTGGCGAGCCAGGAACCTACCTGCCTCAACGTGCCTGGTAAGCGGGAATGACTGATTATAATTAAAACTGTGATCTGTCCTAGGGCAAAGCTTCTCAGGACCCTGAAAGTAAAGTTCTCTGTCTGTCTGTCTGTCTGTCTGTCTGTCTGTCTGTCTGTCTGTCTGTCTGTCTGTCTGTCCGTCCGTCCGTCCGTCCGTCCGTCCGTCCGCCCGTCCGTCCGCCCATCCGTCCGTCGGTCCGTCCGTCCGTCCGCCCGTCCGTCCGTCTGTCTGTCTGTCTGTCTGTCTGTCTGTCTGTCTGTCTGTCTGTCTGTCTGTCTGTCTGTCTGTCTGTCTGTCTGTCTGTCTGTCTGTCTGTCTGTCTGTCTGTCTGTCTGTCTGTGATTCGTCTATGACAGAATAAAGTGAAACTTTCCTCTTGGAATAACGTCCACACATGTATTGTTTTATTATATTTTGCTGACTGTATGTCTCGTCCTCAAGTGCCTTGCACTAGTCACATTTTTAACTGTTGTCTTGACTGTACCAGGACTCTTCAATATTTTTCGTTGTGTTGAATGAGCCTCATTGCATTGATTATCGGTTACACCTATATGACCGTTTAATTGGTTCAAGATATGACTGGCAGTGGAGTCTGAGCCACACTAAACTGTAGAATGATAGCGGGGTGCTACAAAGGTTCTCTGCGTCGCCTACTAAGACCTACATGGATGGAAATGCACTTGCGCAAGCACTCTTAGAGGGGCAGGTGCAGCTGCATGGTTTTGTTGACCCAACAAAACCATGCAGCTTCGGCGAATACGGAGGGGGGGGGGGATCAGAGGCGACATCCCTTCGGAGCTTTGGGACACAGAGGAGGAGGAGGAGAAACATTTATTTAAAAATAAAAGGAAAGGACAAGCAGTTGTCTTTTTGCTTGTGTGGGAGGCGCCCTTAGTCGACGGCTCCTGCGGCTCTTGCTGTCTCCCGGGCCCGCCGCACAAGTGGCTGCTGGTTACGCGGGTCCAAACTAGTCCGAACTCCCCACAAAGAAAAAACAAAAAAACTCACAAATGAAGTTTTTGTGTTTTCTTTCTCTTGTGGGATGGTATTGGCAACAAGATAGACATTGGCACTCCATAATGACGTAGGATAATAATATGAAACCATCGACAGAGCCTTTATGCAAGGGAAAGAAAAGAACAAGAAAGTGCCATGATCAATTTTCTACCTTAGTCGGGGAATGAGAAACATAAGTAATAAGAAACAGGCAGCAAAAAAAAAGTCACATCGTAAGGTTGATCCCAGCGGCGGCCATGCACGTTCCCTGTGTGTGAAGGACGTTTCCAGAGAACTGTTTTAATGAGAAGCATTGAAGCAACGCACGGACTTTAATAAACTGCCATGGTGGGGGCTTCAAATTAAGTTAATCAACCTTGGGTACTGTATGTGTCCCTACATCTGCACGGAATGCTGTCAAGGTACAGACGTATCGTCACAAGCGGTCGTGCAGTTAACACGTCTTCAATGAAAGCAATAGCGAGTCAATAGGCTTTATGCCTATAAGCAAATACTTTAGCCAAGGTGTGAGGAGATTTTCTTCTGAGAACATTATTTCGCTTAAATAGCTGGGACTTGAACTTTCATGCAAGAAAGCTGGTGTTGTCAGCCGATAACTTAAGCCGTGGATGCATTCTCCCAAGTATTGCCGCAGGCGCAGCCTTGCAATTCTTAAGCCGGCCTTACAATTCTTAACAGCCGTGCATGTGTGTGACAAATATTGGGCTTCGGAATATCTAGCTGCTGCTTTCTTGCAAGTTTTCACTGTATGTGTCATTCACACAAGAACTAAAATCCTCTATGACATCAAAGTAGAAAATTATGAAGGCATTCAGAGATCCCTCTTTTCCATGGTAGGGCACGTAATTCCTTTTCTTTTCACCTGGGCTAAGTGAACGCTAAATTATTTTTTACCTTTATTATTTCTTGCCGAGACATAAATTGGCTCAAGCAAGGTCCCAGCGGCAGCCATCCACATTCACTGTGTGTGAAGGACGTTCCCAGAGCACTCTTTTAATGAGAAGCATTAAAACGCAAGACGCCGCAAACAATAAACATAAATACGCAACTGCCCATTTTTTTCTGAGGAGGCAACCGCAAGAACTACTGCTACAATATGTAATATACAAGTACTGCAAACGAGTCCACTCTGGGCACAAGAGATGCAATTCCTTCCCGTGCCAATGAAAGCTGTTTACCGCTCAAGGTGACCTGCTCAGTCTTGAAGCAGATAAAGCAAGCTGAACGAGAAAGCTTCAGTGAAGGCACCTTCATTTGGAGCGGTAAGACTAATCCATCATTATTACGAGGCCTCCCCTCTCAAACAGCATTGACCCACCCATACGAAAAGGCCAGGCGGTCCCGACAAGGAAGCCACAATTAACAATGCGAAAGCCTCTAGACGTTGCCTCCCTTGTTAGACGAGCAACAAAAGCAGGGCAACATCTCACGGCGCAGTGAATATCTGACGCATGAGTTTATGTCCTTTCGTTTGCTACGCCGAACCTTCTGAAACATAAAACTAAAAGAAAGAATCCATGATTTGCTTTCTGTACTTGCGGTTAAGAGCAGAATATCAACAAAATTAATAAACGATATGCAGCTTTTTTTTAACTGTACCATTTCTTTTAAGATTGCCTATGGCAGACTGCAGAATTCTAACCCTTGATCTAAATTACTCGATGAAGCGGCCACTGCTTCTACGAGGAATCGGAATGTTCATTTGAATAAATGATGTAATTACGCTAATTACCTCTTTAATTAATTATTTCACGCCACATATATCAATCCAAGAATTATAGCCGCTGAGTTCGCATCGCCTATCCAATGGGAACGAATTCTCCGGATAGCACCAGTTCCGAGGTATTAATTTTCAAAGTGTCCGACGAAATGCACTGGCGTTCCAGTTACTTTTTAAACAAGCCGCTGTTTTAGGCATTGAAGCACAAAAATAGCTGGAATACCAAGGCATTTCGACGGACACAATGAAAATTAATATCTCAGAACTGCTGCTGTCCAGAGAATTCGTTCCAAGTGGATACACCATGCGAACTCAGCGGCTATAATTCGTAGATTGATATACGTGGCGTGAAGTAATTAATTAAAAAGGTAATTCGCATAATTACACTATTTATTCAAAGGAACATTCCAAAGGAACATACCTCATGGAGTAATTTAGATTAAGGGCTTGAATTGCGCAATGTGCCGTAGGCAATTAAAAAAAAAGTTGGTGCAGCTAAAAAGAAAGCACCCTGTATGGCTGAGAGCAGGCCAATCGCTGAGCACCACAGGCCCTGACTTTAGGATCATTTTACTTATCGGTTCGTTTCGAAAACTTGCTGTAAAGCTGCGGCTAGATATTGCGAAGCCGAAAAAGGAAGCACTTAGAACCAAGCCAAAATAAGTCGACGTAAGTCAATGCTAAAATAATGCTGATTAAAAGTGGCGCATTGGCTTCGCTCGGCACCTGGATTCTTGTGTTCTGCTGTGATCCCATAGACAGATCACCCGATCTTATAGACTCATTGGTCTGATCAGTCACAAAACGTACTCATATTAGTAAAGAAAGAAGTTTGAAATTTAAAACTAAGCATATAGTGAACTATGTTCAACCTCGTGACCCATAGTTACACTGAAACTTTTGTATCATGGATTTTGCTTTATTATGTGGTTATAGAGGCATTGCACGCAATATGTTGTTAAGTGGGCTGCTACACTACTGTATCACTGAACGCCGTGGTATAGCTGACCCTTTCTGTTAGCTTCAAACAGAGCCCATACTTGCTGATTTAAAGTGTTCCATTCGATCTTATTCTACGTCTACAAGATTCGTATATGATGTCGGAATAAGCATGTGTCTATCTATAAGAAGAATGCATTTGCAGAAGGTTATCGAGGCTGTAAGAGCGGCGACAGCCAAACAGTTTTCAGATTCGGACAACGCATTCGATTTGAAACTCTTTCTTTATATCGTTTTAAAGCAATTTGACACAGTTCAGCAGCAGGCAAGTGCTGCAAGCAATGACCCGATGCGGTTTATATGCAAAGAAACCTCCCTAAAGACGTTGATTTCACGTTAACGTTTCGCTAATGTCATCCTCAGTTCCACAGGACCGTTTATAATGAACGCTGTTCATCGAGGGCCCCACGAGTTGGCCGTCCTGTCGCGGGTGGCCGGTAGCGTTTCGCATGCCAGATTTGCACGGCTAAGAACAGCAAGAAAAAAACAAAAAACGACTACGCCTTTATATTTTACCGCTTCGAGGCAAACGACGCGTTCTTTTGTCGAAGAAATCCGCGTCCTTCGTGAAACCTGCCGGGGTGTGGAAAGCAAGGGTAGCGAGCCGAAAGGTGGAGAGCAAGACACGGGCCGGGCGTTCACTACAAGGCTGCCAGGGTCGCGCGTTACGTGATCTGGGGCAATGATAGCTCGAGGTAATTTCTTTCCTATGCGCGGAATAAACATTGCAAATGCGGAGGGACTGAATGTGCGCGTATCCGTTTTTTTCCTTTTTCTCGTCTTCTTTCTTTTCGCTTCTTTATTGCTTGCGTTGAGCGAACGGTGTTCCTAATCACGCCATCGGTATACGAGATCGAGCGTGCATTAAAAGGCACCGCCCCCGGCATTGCTAGCTTGATGCTGCGGCGCTCATGGCGGAACGCGCGCGGGATACGGCGCCGCCGGTGGCGAGAGGAATCCGATAGGGTTATCCCGTATGAACCGCCTCTTTATAGACACGCTTAGGAGCTCCAAACCTTGCTTGAGTGTGAGCATGACGGCGCTATTCAGCAGAGAAGTAAATGGACGTAAGCGAACTGGCCTGCACCTATCGATTTGCATCTACAACGTCACACGTGCGCAACCAGGAATGCATGAGACACCTCATATATGTGTATATACTTTCAGGGCCTTTCCGGTGGACCTCAGGTACATCACTGACGTTGCTACACTTGTCATCATGGTGTAGAAAGCTACTGTTATTTCCTTCTTTCTAGTGTTCTTCTAGTAACCAAACCATGAAACGCTTAAATGGGACAAAATTATAGGCGAAATTCATTTTCCACTGGAGGTATGTAAAACAACATATGGGCCGATTCCGAATGTAGTGCAGTTAAACATAACGTCTCAAAACGCTAGGTGTCACGATGTATGTTCTATTAACTTTGTATGTGTTTTTTTTCAATCGACATTATAACACTGTATATGAAGATTGTATCATATTATTAATAATTATGCTCTCTTTAAAAGATGCCAAATTAACTGAAACTGAAACATGGTGGTTTGAATGCGACTTTCTGTATTCCGAGGTCGCAGTTTAGATCCTCGGCAGTGGAAGCTATATATCAAATCAGTTGCAATGAATTGCAATAGCAAAGTTGCAATATATGCTTTGGTATGTTGACATTTTATTGTAGAACAACGAATCCAAAATCGCAAAACGGATCTGGCAGCGTCGAACACGCCGTCTCGCCTAGCTCACTAGTAGTCTTGGAATAAAACTCCCCTAGTGATTCTTTTGGAGACAGGGTTTTCTTTGGAGGCTTCAGATCGATTTGGCGTTATTGGGATCTGGATACCTGCCTGCCACTTTCTGATCACTTTCGTCAAAACAAGGTGGTTTGATGACTTCTAGTGCACGCATGACAACAATAAAATGCGCCAAAATTAAGCTTGGGAGGAAAAACATACACCAAGTTAGCGTATATCGAGCTATGTTCGGAGCATTAATAATGCGTAATTAATGTGCTGGCGTTGGCGAAGAGTTAGAGTATCCGCCTCGTGTGCAAGAGGACCGTGGTTCGAATCCCGGTGCCAAGCAATCTTCCACCAGAAAAAAAAATAGCCGCGTGTTGAGAAAATTGCATAAACAGGCCTGGAGTTCGGCCTGATCCCGGTGACCAGAACCGGTAACGCACTTTCTCAGCAGAGCAGAATTGGCCACCCTGGTGCACTATTTGGCCGCAACCTCCTATATAATTACAACAATCAAACCCCGGCCCTCAGTCCCCTGCAACCACGAAGCAGCTGACCACGGCGGCGGTAAGATCTGTGACGCAGCAGAGGGTGCTAAGAATCCCTGGCTCCGGTCAGGCCGCCATTGAAATCTGAACCTGGCAACGTTTAACGTTAGAACGTTGTCTAGTGAGGCGAGTCTAGCAGTGTTATTGGAGCAATTAGAGGGTAGTAAATGGGATATAATAAGGCTCAGTGAGGTTAGGAGGTCAAAAGAAGCATATACAGTGCTAAAAAGCGGGCACGTCCTGTGCTACCGGGGCTTAGCGGAGAGGCGAGAGCTAGGAGTCGGATTCCTGATTAATAAGGATATAGCTGGTAACATACACGAATTCTATAGCATTAACGAGAGGGTGGCAGGTCTTGTTGTGAAACTTAATAAGAGGTACAAATTGAAGGTCGTACAGGTCTATGCCCCTACATCCAGTCATGATGACCAGGAAGTCGAAAGCTTTTATGAAGACGTGGAATCGGCGATGGGTAAAGTCAAAAGATGATACACTATACTGATGGGCGACTTCAGTGCCAGGGTAGGCAAGAAGCAGGCTGGAGACAAGTCAGTGGGGGAATATGGCACAGGCTCTAGGAATAGCAGGGGAGAGTTATTAGTAGAGTTTGCAGAACAGAATAATATGTGGATGATGAAGACCTTCTTCCGCAAGCGGGTTAGCCGAAAGTGTACGTCGAGGAGCCCAAATGGCGAGACTAGAAATGAAATAGACTTCATACTCTGCGCTAACCCTGGCATCATACAAGATATGGACGTGCTCGGCAAGGTGCGCTGCAGTGACCATAGGATGGTAAGAACTCGAATTAGCCTAGACCTGAGGAGGGAACGGAAGAAACTGGTACATAAGAAGCCAATCAATGAGTTAGCGGTAAGAGGGAAACTAGAGGAATTCCGGATCAATATACAGAACAGTTATTCGGCTTTAACTCAGGAAGAGGACCTTAGTGTTGAAGCAATGAGCGACAATATTATGGGCATCATTAAGGAGTGTGCAATAGAAGTCGGGGGTAATTCAGTCACACAGGATACCAGTAACCTATCGCAGGAGACGAAAGATCTGATCAAGAAACGCCAATGTATGAAAGCCTCTAACCCTACAGCTAGAATAGAACTGGCAGAACTTTCTAATTTAATCAACAAGCGTAAGACAGCTGACATAAGGAACTATAGTATGGATAGAATTTAACATGCTCTCAGGAGCGGAGGCAGCCTAAAAGCAGTGAAGAAGAAACTAGGAATAGACAAGAATCAAACGTATGCGTTAACAGACACAGCCGCCAATATCATTACTAATATGGATGAGATAGTTCAAGTGGCTGAGGATTCCATAGAGATTTACACAGTACCAGTAGCACCCACGACGATAATGTCAGAGAGAATAGTCTAGAGGAACTTGAAATCCCACAAGTAACGCCGGAAAAAGTAAAGAACGCCTTGGGAGCTATGCAAAAGGGGAAGGCAGCTGGGGAGGATCAGGTAACAGCAGATTTGTTGAAGGATGGTAGGAACATTGCTCTAGAAAGACTGGCCACCCTATGTACACAATGCCTCATGACCTCGAGCGTACCGGAGTCTTGGAAGAACGCTAAGATAATCCTAATCCATAAGAAAGGGAACGCCAAAGACTTGAAAAATTATAGACCGATCAGCTTACTGTCCGTTGCCTACAAAGTATTTACTAAGGTAATCGCAAATAGAATCAGGAACACCTTAGACTTCTGTCAACCAAAGGACCAGGCAGGACTCCGTAAAGGCTGCTCAACAATACACCATATTCACACTATCAATCAGGTGATAGAGAAATGTGCGGAATATAACCAACCCTTATATATAGATTTCATTGATCCAGAAAAAGCGTTTGATTCAGTCGAAACCTCAGCAGTCATGGAGGCATTACTGAATCAGGGTGTAGACGAGCCATATGTAAAAATACTGAAATATATCTATAGCGGCTCCACAGTCACCGTAGTCCTCCATAAAGAAAGCAACAAAATCCCAATAAAGAAAGGCGTTACACAGGGAGATACGATCTCGCCAATGCTATTCACAGCGTGTTTACAGGAGGTATTCAGAGACCTGGAGTGGGAAGAATTGGGGATAAAAGTTGATGGAGAATGCCTTAGTAACTTGCGATTCGTTGATGATATTGCCTTGCTTAGTAACTCAGGAAACCAATAGCAATGTATGCTCACTGACCTGGAGAGGCAAAGCAGAAGGCTAGGTCTAAAAATTAATCTGCAGGAAACTAAAGTAATTTTTAACAGTCTCGGAAGAGAACAGCAGTTTACAATAGGTAGCGAGGCACTGGAAGTGGTAAGGGGATACATCTACTTAGGGCAAGTAGTGACCACGGATCCGGATCATGAGACTGAAATAATCAGAAGAATACGAATGGGCTGAGGTGCGTTTGGCAGGCATTCTAAAATCATGAACAGCAGGTTGCCACTATCCCTCAAGAGAAAAGTGTATAACAGCTGTGTCTTACCAGTACTCACGTATGGGGCAGAAACCTGGAGGCTTACGAAAAGGGTTCTGCTTAAATTGAGGACGACGCAACGAGCTATGGAAAGGCTAATGATGGGTGTAACTTAAGGGATAAGAAAACAGCAGATTGGGTGGGGGAAGAAACGCGGGTTAATGACATCTTAGTTGAAATCAAGAAAAAGAAATGGGCATGGGCCGGACATGTAATGAGGAGGGAAGATAACCGTTGGTCATTAAGGGTTACGGACTGGATTCCAAGGGAAGGGATGCGTAGCAGGGGGCGGCAGAAAGTTAGGTGGGCAAATGAGATTAAGAAGTTGGCAAGCACAACATGGCCGCAATTAGTACATGACAGGGGTAGTTGGTGAAGTATGGGAGAGGCCTTTGCCCTGCAGTGGGCGTAACCAGGCTAATGATGATGATGATGATGATGATGATGATTATCATGATGATAGGTGACCAATGGAATAAGTGTCGTCCCTACACGGTATCTACGAAACACCACTAATGGTAGGCAAGGCCGCAGGGAGGTTCCAAACATGCGGTGGGATGAAATTTCTTGTGGTGAGACAGAGAATCTCCTTGACGTGGAGGAAATTCCCCTGGTGGTCGCTTGGGAAACGTGCCTCAGTAGCTCACGGTGAGTAGCAGTGTCAACTTGTGTGTGAGCAGAAATGGTGTCCCGTGGAATCTGAAGATACGAATCCGAATCCGAAGACTGTATCCGAAGATGGCGAGGCGCCTGTGCAGTCATGCGATGTAGCGATGTATTTCTTTTGCAAAAGAGTGGGCATTGTATATTTTCTGTATCTCTCTTATGAACGAGGGGGAGTCTGAGCGCAAAACTATAACCGATGTTAAGATTAAAATAAATAATGGGGTTTTACTTGCGATAACCCCGATCTGATTATGAGGCACAATGTAGTAAGGGACTTCGTAAATTTGGACCACCTGGGGTTCTTTAACGTGCACCTAAATCTAAGTGCATGGGTGTTTTTGCATTTCTCCCACATCGAAATGCGACCGCCGTGGCCGGGATTCGATCCCGCGACCTCGTGCTCAGCAGCCCAACAGCAAAGTCACTACCACTAAGCAACCAAGGCGCGTAATACCCGATGTCGGCGACGCTGAACCAGCTGGTACCAAAGTTGTTGCGTCTTACAGGGCCAAACGTACAGCACTGACCAACGGGACAGGTGTTATCAGATGGTACACATAACTGGCACTTATAGTTGGGTATCGTTCGGTCACTCAGTCCAGATCACAGACGCTGATTCAATCCAGTAGCCTTCAAATATCACAGCAGAGCTTTTGTGGCCTTATATACCCAGTAGACTTTCTTTTCTTCTTTTAATCTTTCCGTCCCCTTTTCCCTTTCCCCAGTGTAGGGTCGCCAACCGGGCTCAGTCCTGGTTAACCTCCCTATCTTTCCTTTATCATTTGCTCTCTCTCTCTATAGTTGGGTATCCAGTGTTGCGTTTCGCCTGCGACACGTGGTTTTGCCGGCGCGACTGCGGCGGGGCGGCAGACATTTTGGCCCGATCGTCGTCGCCGCAACACTCATCGGCAGGTGTTTCCAGGCGCGACTGCGGCGATGCGACCGCAAAAGATCACCCTCTCATTCCAGTCATTGTGCCCGAAACAGGCGATGCCAAAGCAGGGACCATCCTCTCATTCCAGTCATTGTGCCCGAAACAGGCGATGCCAAAGCAGGGACCATTCTCTCATTACAGTCATTGTGCCCGACCGGCAGCGCTACAACAGGGTGCTACGAGATCGTGCTCGACAGGGTGCTACGAGATCGTGCTCGTCATGGTGCTACGGCATCGCTACGACAGTGTGCGTCACCATTAGCCCATTGTACATTCACGTGCTCGTCTTTTGAGGGGTTCCTTCTTGCCCTCAACTGCGAGAGTATAAAAACAGCTGCCCCCGGACGCAAAAAAGAGGGCTCCGATTTCTTCTGTTGAGTGAAGTGCTCTCCCGTCTCTCTACTTCGGTCAAACCTGACCGCCAACTCTTTGCGATGTTAAAATAAACAAGTTGTTTCGTTGTTACCAGTCGACTCATGCTTTGCCGGGACCTTCGGATGCTTCCAGTTGTACCCCAGGCCGCCAGGCCAACGCTACCCTTGGGGCTTGCGACCCAGGTACAACCACGGGCGTCAGCGCCGAGTTCCCAACAGATCGTACCAGCAGTCCGATCCAAACATCTGGTTGGCAGCGGTGAGATCGCCTCCGACTTCAAACAACTGTCTGCCAGCGGTGAGATCGCGACAACGGAGGCCAGCAGCGAAGAGATGCAGTTGACTGTATGCTGAGCAGCTCAACGACGATCCGGGAGCAGTGCAACGAGCCCTGTGTGATGACTGGTTGCCTGCAGCGGAACGACTGCGCTGGACTCTTGGCTGCGAGGTTTGGTGAGTGCGGGACTTTCTTCTTCTGAGCTTTGCCAGGCTTTTGTTAGTGTCAGAAACAGAGCTGGTAATTGTGGTTGTCGTTGCTGCCGGGTTAGTTTGCGGCAAGACAATAGTAAGCAGTAGAGAAAGCAGCATTCAGAGCAGCCATGGATTTGAAGTCGTTGCGCAAACCGAAATTGTTGGAGCTTGCAAGAGAGTTGGGTCTGGATGTCTCAGACAAACTAAGAAAACCAGAACTGATAAAGGCTATTCTTGAGTTAGAGGCTGAGGATGACGAGCTGTCGGAATGCCTTGAGACCATTGAAGAGAGAGAGACTGCAAAAAGACAGGAGCGCGAACTTAAAGAGCAAAAAGAAAAAGAAGAGCGCGAACGTAAAGAACAGAAAGAGCGAGAGCAACAAGAGAAAAAAGAAGAGCGTGACCGTCAACACGCTTTGGAAATGAAGCGTCTCGAGATAGAGATGGAACGCGCTCGTAATGGAAGTCAGGCACACGGTGCAGGAGAACGAGTATTGTTCAAAATGACTGACCTGATGCGGCCGTTTAAGCTTGGAGAGGACATTGGTTTGTTCCTGGTTAACTTTGAGCGAACGTGCGAGAAGCAGGGGTTCTCTCGGGAAACGTGGCCACAGCGCTTGCTCACTTTGTTACCCGGCGAGGCGGCCGACGTAGTCGCTCGCTTGGATAGAGAGGAAGCAGAGGATTTCGACAAAGTAAAATCGAGTCTGCTAAAAAAGTACCGGCTGTCTGCGGAGGCGTTCCGTCGGAAGTTTCGGGAAAATGAGAAAGGCAAAAGTGAGTCATATACAGAGTTTGCGTATAGGCTTATGTCGAACATGCAGGAGTGGCTCAAAGAAGAGAAAGCGTTTGGTGACCACGATAAAGTTCTGCAGTGTTTCGGGCTAGAACAGTTTTATAGTCGGTTACCGGAGAACGTGCGATACTGGGTCTTGGATAGGCCAGACGTTTGTACGGTGGCTAAAGCCGCTGAGCTAGCCGAGGAGTTTGTGACGCGTCGGGCTCGCGGAGCTAAGGACGGTCAAAAGGGTGAATTTGGCTCGAAGTTTGAGAGGCCGAAGTTCACACCCATGAGAGCAAAGGGGAACACGCGTAGTGCGGATGCGAGTGGAAGCAGTGCGACCGAACCTAAGGAGACGGCGGCAGCCGAAGCCGAACGCAGAAAGCGGTTCGAGATGAGGCAAGCGCGCGTTTGTTATACGTGCCAGAAGCCGGGTCACTTTTCGGCGCAGTGTCCGGAAACAACACCAAAAGTTGTTTTTTTTTCAATAGGCAGCACTGACGAGAACATGAAGCTTCTCGAGCCTTACATGCGAGACCTCCTCGTGAACGGGAAAGAGTGCCGAGTGCTTCGCGATTCCGCAGCTACGATGGATGTAGTTCACCCGTCTTATGTAGAACCCCATATGTTCACGGGCGAGTGCGCATGGATCAAGCAAGCCGTGGAAGCTCATAGCGTGTGTCTGCCAGTAGCAAAGGTGCTTATTGAAGGACCTTTCGGAGCGCTTGAGACAGAGGCGGCAGTGTCATCTATGCTGCCACCCCAGTACCCGTACCTATTTTCAAACAGGTCCGATCACCTCCTGCGCGAGAAGGGGCTTTTGTTTGGTGAAGCTAGTGTTCAGGCCTTAACCAGATCGAAGGTTCGGGAGCTCGCTGCAAAGGCGGTAGTTGCGGGGCCGACGTTATCAAACAACGAAAAAGGGTCAGAGGCGCAGCAAGCTGATATTCAGAGCACGCCCGAACTGAATAAAATTGAGTCTGTAGCGTTGAAGGCGCCAGATACTGGAGAGGAAAATCCCGATTCGGGAAAGTTAGAAGAGCTATCTACTGATTTGCTCATCGCGCCTACGTCAGACGGACTTGATAGGTTGCTAAAAGTCAGCCGGTCGGCTTTGATAGCCGAGCAAAAAAAGGATGGCAGCCTGGAAAACGTGCGCTGCAATGTCAAAGAAGGTATCGCCAGGAAAACTGCGCGTTTTGTGGAAAGAGGTGGAGTCCTGTACCGGAAGTATCTAGACCGAAGAGGAGTGGAGTTCGATCAGCTGATCGTGCCTCAATGCTATCGTCAGGATCTGTTGCGCTTGTCGCATGGGGGTTCGTGGTCCGGACACCTAGGAGTTAAGAAAACTAAGGACCGTCTCTTGCAAGAGTACTATTGGCCAGGGTGTTTTCGGGACGCAGACCATTTCGTGAGGACATGTGACACTTGTCAGCGGGTGGGCAAACCAGGGGACAAATCGAGGGCGCCGTTGAAATTGGTACCTATCATTACGGAGCCTTTTAGACGGCTCGTTATTGATACTGTGGGACCTCTGCCGGTAACAGCCACGGGGTACAGACACATTTTGACTGTGATCTGCCCAGCGACAAAGTTCCCTGAAGCAGTGCCGCTTAAAGAACTCAGCTCAGTTGAGATAGTCAATGCACTACTGTCCATATTTGCGCGAGTTGGTTTTCCTGCGGAAATCCAATCAGATCAGGGCACAGTGTTTACTAGCGCTTTGACGACAACTTTTCTCGAAAGGTGTGGGGTAAAGCTGTTACACAGCTCAGTGTACCACCCACAGTCGAATTCCGTTGAGAAGCTCCACTCCGTCATGAAGCGCGTGTTGAGAGCGTTGTGTTTTGAACATCGAACTGACTGGGAGCTGTGTCTGCCTGGGGTGATGTTTGCTTTAAGGACCGCGCCGCATGCGGCTACGGGGTTTTCGCCAGCTGAACTGCTGTACGGTCGCTCGCTTCGATCTCCGCTTCGCATGCTTCGAGAATCGTGGGAAGGTAGGGGCGACGACCCAGTCGTGGTGGAGTACGTGCTTAAGCTCCTCGAACGCTTAAGAAGGGCACAGGAGTTGTCAGGTGAAGCAATGACAAAGGCCCAGCAGAGGGCCAAGGTTTATTATGATCGGACAGCCAGGGCCCGTCGTTTTGAGGTTGGCGATGAGGTCATGATATTGCGCACATCGCTAAACAACAAACTAGACGTGCAGTGGGAGGGCCCAGCGCGAATTGTTCAGAAACTGTCGGACGTTAACTACGTGGTAAGTCTGCCAGGAAAGCGGAAAGCACAGCAAGTTTACCACTGCAATCTGCTCAAACCTCTTAGACAAAGGGAAGCAGTGGTGTGCATGCTGGTAAACGTTCCTGAAGAGCTTCCGGTCGAGCTTCCGGGACTAGGCTCAGTGACGAACAGGGAAGACACCGGTCAAGTCATTAGTGACCTTATCAGTAAAGCACCGCTGTCGCCTGAGCAGAAAACCGAACTACACCAGCTATTACAAGAGTTTCAAGGTCTGTTCTCTGAGAGGCCTGGTAGGACTTCGGTACTTACTCATGATATAGAACTTACCTCCCCAGAGCCAGTACGATCCAAGGCGTATCGGGTGTCACCCCGCCAGAGCGATATTATGGAGGCTGAGGTAAAGAAAATGCTACAGCTCGGTGTTATTGAGGCAGGTGAGAGTGATTATACCTCCCCTTTGATTTTAGTTGAGGTACCGGGCAAGGAACCTCGTCCTTGCGTCGACTACCGCAGGCTTAATTCCATCACGAAGGATCAAATTTATCCGATCCCTAACATCGAGGAGCGCCTTGAGAAAGTTAGTAGCGCTCAGTTTATTTCCACCCTAGATCTTGTCAGGGGTTATTGGCAGGTTCCACTTACAGAAGAGGCTAGTAGGTATGCGGCGTTCATTTCACCAATGGGAACATTCCGTCCTAAAGTGTTGAGTTTTGGTTTGAAGAACGCGCCATACTGTTTTTCAAGTCTCATGGATAAAGTGTTGCGGGGACAGCAAGAATTCGCTTTACCGTATCTAGACGACGTAGCGATATTCTCCGCATCCTGGTCTGAGCATATGGCACACTTGCGGGCAGTGCTAACCCGCCTGCGCGAAGCGGGCTTGACAGTCAAGGCTCCTAAGTGCCAGTTAGCACAGGCCGAGGTTGTCTACCTCGGTCACGTGATTGGTCAGGGTCGTCGCCGCCCCTCTGAAATAAAAGTGGCCGCTGTGCGAGACTTTCCGCAACCGCGCACCAAGACCGATATTCGGTCGTTCTTGGGTGTCGCCGGCTACTATCAGAGGTACATCCCTAGGTACTCTGATATCGCGGCTCCCCTGACGGATGCTCTAAGAAAAACAGAGCCTCAAACAGTCGTCTGGGACGAGACAAAGGAAAGAGCTTTTAGCGCCCTAAAGAGTGCCCTAACAAGCCAGCCTGTGCTACGATCGCCAGACTATACAAAAGGGTTCATTGTTCAGTGCGATGCTAGTGAGCGAGGCATGGGCGTTGTACTGTGCCAACGGGAAAATGGAGAAGTAGAACACCCCGTCCTGTATGCTAGTCGTAAGCTGACCAGTCGTGAGCAGGCGTATAGCGCCACCGAGAAAGAGTGTGCGTGTCTCGTATGGGCCGTTCAGAAATTGTCATGCTATCTAGCCGGCTCGAGGTTTATCATTGAGACGGATCACTGCCCTCTCCAATGGCTGCAGACCATCTCTCCCAAAAATGGCCGCCTCCTGCGCTGGAGCCTCGCTTTACAACAAGATTCCTTTGAGGTGCGTTACAAAAAGGGGAGTCTCAACGGTAACGCCGATGGCTTAAGTCGAAGCCCCTAACGTAGGAATCAGCCTCAAAATTGTTTGTTACTGATGTTTTTTTTCCTGAGGCAGGATTTTTTTTAACATATTGCTTTTGTTTAGTGTTTCAAAGTGATGATATGCTTTCTAGTGCAAGTTTTCAATTTGTGGACGCGTTCTGAGTGATGCTAGACTACTGTAAGGAACTAGGCAGTGGTATAAAAAGGGGAAAGAGCCTGGCAGGGCTTAGTGAGGGTTGTGCCGTGCTTGCTGACTGAGCGGTTGAGTTTCAGCGTAGTTCTAACGCTTGCCGGGAACGAGAACAAAAATGTGAACTCTCCCGAAGTCACTTTGCAGTGTCCCGTGCGAACCTGAACGAGAGAACGAGGCCTTCTCTGTGCGCTGCGCTCAAGAAACGTCGAAGGACGCCCGACTTCGGTTATGAGCATCATCGAGCGACATCCCTCCGGACAGCGGATGCAGTCCCCTGTCCATCGGGATCTCCTTCCCCCGGCGGGGCGGTCTGTTGCGTTTCGCCTGCGACACGTGGTTTTGCCGGCGCGACTGCGGCGGGGCGGCAGACATTTTGGCCCGATCGTCGTCGCCGCAACACTCATCGGCAGGTGTTTCCAGGCGCGACTGCGGCGATGCGACCGCAAAAGATCACCCTCTCATTCCAGTCATTGTGCCCGAAACAGGCGATGCCAAAGCAGGGACCATCCTCTCATTCCAGTCATTGTGCCCGAAACAGGCGATGCCAAAGCAGGGACCATCCTCTCATTACAGTCATTGTGCCCGACCGGCAGCGCTACAACAGGGTGCTACGAGATCGTGCTCGACAGGGTGCTACGAGATCGTGCTCGTCATGGTGCTACGACATCGCTACGACAGTGTGCGTCACCATTAGCCCATTGTACATTCACGTGCTCGTCTTTTGAGGGGTTCCTTCTTGCCCTCAACTGCGAGAGTATAAAAACAGCTGCCCCCGGACGCAAAAAAGAGGGCTCCGATTTCTTCTGTTGAGTGAAGTGCTCTCCCGTCTCTCTACTTCGGTCAAACCTGACCGCCAACTCTTTGCGATGTTAAAATAAACAAGTTGTTTCGTTGTTACCAGTCGACTCATGCTTTGCCGGGACCTTCGGATGCTTCCAGTTGTACCCCAGGCCGCCAGGCCAACGCTACCCTTGGGGCTTGCGACCCAGGTACAACCACGGGCGTCAGCGCCGAGTTCCCAACAGATCGTACCAGCAGTCCGATCCAAACACCAGGCACCACGGTTGAAGCACTCACTTGCTTGTCGGTGCACCTCACATCGCTATAGGTCACTAGTGAGCCTGTCGGGAATGCGGCAGCTGCTTTTTCTATCTGGCGCCGGAAGGTAGGCGATGCACGAGAGACAGTATTTTTTCTGTGAGTTGCTGGTGACCGCCGGGTGGAATCAGCGTTAATTAAAGTGGATGAAAAAACAACAATTGGTAAAGCATCGCACGCGAAATGCGAAGGTTGTGGGTTCGGTTCCCACCTGCGGCATGTTGTTTTTTCATCCACTTTAATTTCCTACAATTTATCGTTTCATTATTTCATTTATTAAGCACAAGTAATTTCCCCTATGTTGTCCTTGGTGTCAGTGTTTGTTGGCTTCTTATGATATGACTAATAAATATCGGGCCCCTCGGTTAACCCCCATTCTTCTCATGTATTACTTAACGAGGGTCTCGAATCCGGCTACATTGTTGCCTTCAGGTAGCATACGTGGGTTTATTGACCAATTGCCTTCACCCAAAAAGATCACGTTCTCGTTACGCCTGCGGCAAAAAGGACATTCCACGTCCGCCGCCAAGGTCTGTGAGTGGTGGCGCTGGCTAACACTCCCAGGGTTCTGCTAGGAAACACAAATACCCAAGAAAGTGGATGGGGAAACAGCGCCGCGGTAGCTCAATTGGTAGAGCATCGCACGCGAAATGCGAAGGTTGTGCGTTCGGTTCCCACCTGCGGCATGTTGTTTTTTCATCCACTTTAATTTCCATTAATTTATCGTTTCATTATTTCATTTATTAAGCACAAGTAATTTCCCCTATGTTGTCCTTGATGTCAGTGTTTGTTGGCTTCTTATGATATATATATGTATATATATATACATTACTTCTACTTACTAATTTAATTAAAGGAATTTGAATGAAAGCTTTATGAGTGGGGGCACTGACTAACGCTCCCAAGGTTAGTTGTAGTAGTAAAGAAATGAATACCTAAGAAAGTGCATGGGATAACGGTGCCGGCGGTAGCTCACAGTTGGTTAGAGCATGGCACGCGTAATGCGAAGACGCGGGATCATTACGCACCTGCGGCAAGGTGTTTTTTTCATCTACTTTCATGGCCATTAATTTATGATTCTTTCATTCAATTACCAAGTAAAAGTAATTTCCCCTATGTTGACCTTGGTGTGTTCATTTATATGTATATATATATATATATATATATATATATATATATATATATATATATATATATATATATATATATATATGTGTGTGTGTGTGTGTGTGTGTGTGTGTGTGTGTGTGTGTGTGTGTGTGTGTGTGTGAGAACAAGAAGAAAGGATGTCGAGCGGTCCGATTTTACTAGTCACATCAAAAGAGGCAACAAACAATTACACCAATGACCGCCCAGGGGAAATTATCTGCAGTTAATTCGTAATCGAATTACAACAATGATAATAAATGGAAGTCAAAACGGATGAAACAACAACTGGCTGCAGGTGGAATGCGCCCCCGCGTCTTCGCATTAAGCGTGCAATGCTCTCACCAATTCAGCCACAGGGGGGCAGTTTACTCATCCACTTTCTAGAGTATTTATGTTCATCTACTGGAACTAACCTTGAGAGTGTTAGCCAGCCCCACCACTAACGGCCTTGGAGGCGGATGTGGTACATCCTTATTTTCGGGGGGTGAATGCAACTGGTCAGTAAACGAATACATGCTACCTGAAGGCATCAAAGCTGCCGGATTCGAGATCTTCGCTCTGTAATGAACGAGAAGAAAGGGAACCAAGGCCCCAAATTTTTATTAGTCATATCATCGGAAGCCAACAAAGAATGACACCAAGTACAACATAGGGGGAATTAGACCAGCGATAAAGAGGCGTAAGAGGCCGCCGGCGTTGCAGGTAGTGCTGCTGAGAGTGGCGTTGGCACTTATGCGCACAGACACAGCGCAGTGTTCAGCATTTCAGCATTCCGGCTGACACACTGGTGATGGCGGTACCTTTAGTGAGTTAGGCCTACTTGACGGTGGTCGGGAAATGGTGAGTCTGATGAAGCTGTGGCTTGCCGTGGGTCACTTTGACTCTTCGCAGCGGGCTCCAGAAGTGGTTAGGAAGCCCTACTGCACATTCGCAAGGAAACGTTCATAGAAACCGCGAAGAAAACGGCCAGAATCAGACTGTGAGAAGTCTGACTGAGAGCAAGCAACGCTCGCGGCGCCCCCTACTCTATTCGAAGATGTTTGTAGAAAGCAACTAAACGACATAAATATATATAAATATTCTGCACTTGAATGTAGCATACAACACTGTCTCTATCTCGTTAATTCAACCATCACAGGAATGCATCACGTATAATCAGTAATTACACATCTGTCTCAAGAAAAAATGCTAATAGCTTTACCATTGCCAATGATATCCACAGCATCAATGAGCCGCCCAATTCTTTCCATATATATCTGTAATGTTTGCCCAGAACTGTAAAAAGCTCGTGCTCGTCCGTGGTTTATTAAATTGAATCTTCAGTCATGATTGTCGTCTTCGACAAAACGTTCTGTAAAATAAAAATACCGTTTTTCCTTTTTTTATTCAAAAATAAAACTGTTTTTCTTTTTAATAAGAGGTCCAGGAAACTAAAAAATTCTCACAAATGTTATTCGTTTACAGGAAGGTCGCTTGTGCGTTAGGTAATATTCGTAGCTGCTGACTTCAGCAAATAATTCGTTCACTGGTTTATTTATTATTGCCTAGATGCACATGCGACGACAAACGCACATAAAAAATATAAATAACTAGGTGAGAAGTGCCGAGTTCACTCTACTTTGCGTTTTGTGTATCCATTTCCTCAGTGCCACTTCTTGCTACTTGATTGGGTTCATAATGTTTTGAAGATGCAAAAGAGAAGTTTGCATGGGTATTCTCACACGTGCCTATTTGTGCACTGAATACGAATGAAGAGCTGAAGGAGCCTAATCTCCTGGCTCCTAAGTCACAATTGATCTAAAACGACGTGCTGTCGTTAATCGCACAAGCTCACCGAATGCTTGCCAATGTTACTCCAAGGTTCGCTGAAGCCGACCTCGCATTGATCGCAATCGCAAAATCTTGAATAAGTTCGTACAACAAAAGGAGTTGCAGGTGACCTCTTATAATATCAATACATGTATTCTTCACGAAATTAAAGCTGGTCACGCTATATATGCGCCGTTTGAAACAAATACGCGAAAGGGCCTAAATAACTATGTTGATTAAGTGACTTCGTTGCACTTTTACACCCTGCAACAAATTACCCGAATAACTTTTCAAAGAAGGTTTTATCGTTGAATCCAAGAACAGTTACATAGCTATGAGAGAGGAAGAGAGAGAAAACATTTATTTCAACCGATGAAGTTTTGTTCATAACTATTGATAGCAAGAGGGTCATAGCATGAGCGTAACGGGAAGGGGGCGTTAACGCGTCTTGTTTTAAGGAAAAAGGTACCGCATGACGTAGAAAGCACCTACTTAAAACACTTTTACTGAGTGCCAAGACACTCAAACAATTTAATGATCCCCCCCCCCCCATTACAAAAGTACTTTGCATATACAGTAAACACTTGGTCGAACGAAAAGCGATTTTACGAAGTTCGCGATCTACCGAAGAAATTTCCATTCCCCGGCAGGTGCACAAAGGGTTCAATGTTATCATTAACACGAATTACAAAACGAACTTCCCAAACTCAACTTGACGAAGTTATCCCTGAAACAAATGACTATAAAACGATGATTTCTTTCTAATTTTGACACAGACGGATTCTTCTTCGAGCGTGCTCAATAAAGCTGTCCCGTTAAAATATCTAGGCACCATGGTCACAACCCTAGCTTTATATTGACGAGGCTGCACGCCACGTCCATGCCCGGAACAGCCGACTCAACAGCGCCTTGGTAGGCGCGGCGATAGTTCTTTCGTTATTTCATGGTTTATGCGACTTATGGCTGGATAGAGAGAGAGAGAGAGAGCAAGGACAGGAAAGGCAGGGAGGTCGACCAGACGAGCACATGGTTTGCTACCCTACACGTGGGGTTGGGGAAAGGGGAATAGAAAGAGAAAAATGTGGAGAGCGTGAGCACTAAGTGCGTGTGGGAGGTTGCGCAGGGACACTATAAACAGTCTCTTAAGCCGGTGCACTTCAAGTGGTATATTATAGCGCATGAATCGCTTTTCGTGCCCGTGACGGGTGTGGCCACGGTCCGAATATTTTTGACTCAGAGAGCGGTCTTGAGTCCAATCTGTTTAATGTTGTCCTCAGAGAGAAGCGTTGGACTTCGTAGCGAGGGCAGGTACCCAATAGGTGCTCGATGGTTTCCTCGCACCTACAAGAGTCGAACATCGGGCTCTCGGCCATTGCGATACGACAGAAGTAAGCGTTCAAATACAATGCCGCGGTAGCTTTCGCGTGTCACCACGTTACAATTTTAGATTTCGAAGCACCGAAATATTCCTTTCTCCATTTTACGAACCTCTCGATTTAATAAAATAATTGGAGCGTGGTCATCACTTCGCTAAATCAATTTTCAACTGTACGTAGATATTTGCCAGGGTGCCGTCTTTTCAGGCCGGTTCGATAACTGCGATATAATTGCAGAAGCACGTCTGGCGTTCGGCGTTAGTGCCAGTTTGGAACACTATATAGCCTGCTCCTTACTAGCCTACATCATAAAAACTGTAGGCCACTGTGTAGAAAAACAAAAATAACATACTATATGGGCCAACCAGTAGCTCACTAATAAGTGTTGTTATGGCAGGCTAGGCGGTTGATGCGTACACACTGTCATACTTCAGAACGTCTATGCAAGGCCTAGTGAATCTGTGTGGACATTACTGATCCAGAATATCACTGATGTCTTGCATGGAGCAGTGATTTCAGAAGGCTTGTGTATAAACCGAACGGCTTCGAAAACACATGCGTATGCTCAGCCCAAGTAGGGTGCATGGTGACGAAACAAGGCGCGGTGCTGTGGGAGGGCAAGTCGCGCCCAATTCTGTTGACTTTTTTCCGCATTCACACCCCTCCGCAGAAACCTACAAACAAGGGGTACCCATATCGAGCTTGCTGTTAGGTAAAAAAAAAATACCGAACGTTCCTGGAGCAGTTGACCAAAACGGAGGCGCGGAGCTATCTGCGATTGAACAATACTTCCGTGGCACACACGCACAGCTGAAAGCGTGAGAGGAGCAGGAAATAAGATCATGTGGAGAGAGTCTGTGTGGTCTTAATGGCCTTCCGTAGGTTAGCAGAGCGATGGGACCGGAAACAATGCGGGCAAAACGAGAGAAGTTCGTAAGCGTGCCTGTAGACAAAACGGCTTTTGCACGGCGGCCAACGCCAATGCGCGTCAAGGGACGGGCGCCGTTATTATCGGGGAGCTTTCCATTCAGGTCAGGCGCTCGACGGCAGCGTGAAAGCGAAAGTGGTCAGCGTCGTTAGCCGCTGCCCTTGGAGGACAACCGCCTCGCGGAATGTGCTGGCTGCGCCAGACACGGGCTGGCCACTGTTCGCCTACGGGCACCGCGTTCTTCCTCCCCCCCTCCCCCTTTTTTTCTGCCCCCAGTGGCGCCGCCGTTTGGCCGCGCCGTGTCTTGCGAAGGTTGGGTCAGGTCGGATCACCTTACGCGTGCACCGCACCAGTAGGTCAGTGTGACACTCAACACACGTAACGCTGACACGTTTCAGGGACCTGTTGGCTTCTCCTACGTGCAGACGGGGCTCAAGTATATATATAGATTTAATCATAAGAAGCCAACAAACAAAGAAACCAGGGACAAGATAGGGGAAATTACTTGTACTTTCTAATTGAAATAAAGAAATTATAAATTCGTGAAATTGAAAGTTGTTTATACATACATACATACATACATACATACATACATACATACATACATACATACATACATACATACATACATACATACATACATACATACATACATACATACATACATACATACATACATACATACATACATACATACATACATACGTGGCTCAAAAATTGGTTCCCTGCTAAACTCGCTCATTCACGACGACGCCCCGACTGCGGGGGCCGCCAGGGACCTTCTCTATCGGCGTCGCCGCCACTGGGAGGCGGCTCTCGAAAGTTCGGAGCTGGAAGACATCCGGCCAGCCGAAGATCCCACCCCAGTCCAAGGGCTTCGAGCTGCCACCTGAGGCCCCCACAACCAAAACTGCCGGACCGTTCATTTCATCAAAGTTTATTTTCTTCTTCTTCACAGTGGAGTAAAAGAGCTAAGAAGCTTACTAGCATGCGTGCCGCCGTTAAAAGTAAGCAACATGAAACCAAAGCACGTTAAAAGCAAAATCAGAGAGGCTGAGAAAATGTCCTCGGTGGTGGCAATGGAAAAGGAGCCGGCTATGAGTAAGCACCTGAGAGGCAAAAACGAGATCGGGAGGGAAAAATTCTATGATAACTCAAAGGGAAACTCTACTTTTCGGAGCGTGATCAGGATGCCTTAGAAAGCGTAGTAATAAAGCGAGGTACAAAAAGACGAAGACGCATGCGATTGCTGCGATGAAGCTAGGGAAACTATGGCACATGTTTTATTTTAATCTGAAAACTTATGTAGCCGGCTGTTGGTTTAGGCTCAATTGGCCTACTTGAAGCCTGTTCCGTCCTGAGTCGGTGGCTATGCAGGTGTTTGTCGCCGGGTTGCATTAACGAAATTGTCTTTACGGGAGCCTCGACGCGCTCACACTGACGCGTAAAGCCTATGTCAAACGCTTCAAAGCCATGCTGTATGTAACGGGACCTTTTTATACGCTAATCACCGACCCTTCACACCCCAACGCCCTATTTCGGTACTTCTAATATATCTCGGGTAACCCCCTCTTACATGCGAAAAACTTTCAGTAAACTTCAGTGGCCAACTGTCCAACTCTTGGAAGCTCCTATATGCCCCCCACGCAATATGAAACATGCATATTTTACTCAGTGCGCCATGCATTTCTAAGCACAATATGCAAAACATGCTCTGTTCGTGAGCCCTAGGCAAGCTGGTGCCCCTGCTTCACCTATTTCACCGCGCCGGCTACCAGCGTCCGAGCGTAAACATACTCGGCTCAACTCCGCAACGCTTCCACAAGGGACGAACGTATACAACACGCGCAAAGAAATTTCTCCGTAGTGCCTAGGCAGAGTCAGATATTCAAGGAGCGAAAGCCCCGCATTTTCTCTCTTGGACCCACTCTTACGCATGCGCACAAACGTCCGGCGCCTCAGGAAATGCCAGACCCCGCTGTACTTACTAGCAATTGTAAAGTCGCGTCGCTTGCTCTAACAATTAGGCAGCTATCGCACCCACTCGTCTTTGGTGCCAACGCCAACCAGCTCTTCGAAAGGATTTGCCCGCGCGTCGAGTCGCGTATCACGTGTCCTCAAGAGCGCTTGCGCCAGCCAGTTCCCATTAGTGCCGCGCGTCCAGGAACTAAACGGTCGAATAAGAGCGAACGTTACCACTTTCTTTCCCGTCGCACTTCTCTCTGCGTGCAGCTCTCAGCGTGTTTTCCGCTACAAGCATCGAATATCGCCTTCGGCCTCGGGACGTCACTGCATTGACCACTCACTCTGTGCATTCGCATGAACAGTTGCTTCCTTTTCAGCATAGCTTACGAACTCTTTAGTGCATAAAAATAACCATTCGATGGCGTTAAACACATGACCGGTGCCGGTGCGTACACATAAACATTGGATAAGATTATACGACGTAGACAATGACAATAAGGACAACTGTACGAGTTGTGTTAAGCTTTAGAGCAGCTAATTAATTATGGTAGGACATGAAACAATCTGAAATAAGATCATGCAGGAAATAGAGTTCAGTGTCAAGTTACATTATGACACCGTGTAATCACCCTCTTCAAGCAAGCTTCGCTGCACATATATGTTCAATCTGCACATATTTTTCCAGACCAATACCGACAAAGCGAATGCTGCCCACCTATACTGCTATCGTATTATAATTGTGATTAGGTATGACGGCAGTAACGGAGATGCAATCTTTGCAACACTATTCACTGCATGCTTGGCGGAAGTGTTCAAAATGTTAGCATGGGCAGAAACGGGCACGAAGATCAACGTGGAATGCTCTCATATCTCAGCGACCTGCGTCTTGCAGATCAAGTTGTCCTTTTCAGCTTTTTCTTTTCGTCACAAGCATTCGTGCTATGCGGTCGTGAAAGTGACCCGCACAAAGAAGCAATGGCGCATGCTGCCGGCAAAATCCAAACGTGAAGACAAGGGAAAATCTCGCAGATATCGCACAACACTACGCTGCTAAAGATATTTCATTTAGATTACTACGTAGTTTCTACCGGGATGCAGTGATTACAACATACAAGTTTTTGGGGCATCACTCGGCACTGTATCTTTCAGCGATATTGTTCAGCGATATACGGAAGGTAAAGGATGGCTTCCATGGTTGTTATGCTAGCAGGGAGATTGTAGTTTGAGAGAATGAAACACTGAACAAGTTCCAAGACCGTGATTAATTTTACATGCTTAGGATCCAAGACAGAAGCAACGTATTGAAGCTTTGGTCGTATTAAGGTTTTGTAAATTGTTAGTTTAACTGCATCAGGAACGGTGGAAAAGTTGCGACGCAAGTATCCTAGCATATGGTTAGCATTGTTAATAATGCTTTCTGCGTGCGCTGTCTAATTTAGATGACATTATACATGAACAGCTAAATATTTATAACATATGACGGATTCTAGTGGAACGCGGTTCAAAAGATAAATAGGAGGACTGCTAGTGTTTGAGCTACACGCGTAATCTTACATTTTCTTATGTTTATTTACATTCGCCATATTTTACCTCATTTAAACACAGCAACTATGTCAGATTGGAGAGTGTTAGTGTTCCTATCGGTGTTAATTTCACCAAAAATTACACAGTCGTCGGCGAAAAGAAGGATGTCAGAGGAAACAACGGAAGCCAGATCACTGATGTAAATAAAGAATTGAAGGAATACAAGGACGGACCCTTGTTGAACGCCGCAATGTACGTTAGCAAGGGATGCGTTATGGCAATTGGCACTAACAAACTGTAATCGGTTAAGAAGAAAGGATTCAATGCAGTCAAAAAGGTTAGGGTCGAGGTTCAGAAAACTTAGCTTGTGCAGTAACAGCTGATCACACACTTTGGCAAATGCCTTGGAGAAGTCCAGGAATATGCAGTGAGCGCTGGATGGTTCATCAAGAATATGGTGTAATTTATGAGTGAATTACAAGAGCTGAATTTCACATGAGTACATTTTACAAAAGCCCTGTCGTGCAGATGTGAAAAATGCATTATCTTCAAGAAAACTAATTAATCCTATAAATATTACATGCTCAAGTAGTTTGCAGCATGTGTTAGTGAGCGAAATGTGACGATGAATAAAGGGTGAATTTTTACTGCCGGACTTATGGAGCGGAAACACCTTCCCAATTTTCCAGTCTGTAGGAAGACTAGATGTGTCAAGAGATGGCTGGTAAATTTTCGTTAGTATAATAGAACTATAAACTGACGTACTCTTCAAAACTTTAGCACATATAGTATCGTAACCAGGAAATGCACTGTTACGCAATGAATCAATTAATTTAGCAAAACCTGATACATCAACAAAGACAGGATACATAAAACAAAAATTAACGTGGTACACCTCTGGTACCTGTATATTTTAGACAGGGCAAAAGTTTTTAACAAACGTGTCGTTTAATGTTGTAGCACATAGGTAGTAAGGAATGCTGTCACCATTATGGCTTTCAAGAGTAATGAATGAGTCGCGTGCTGGATTTATGAAACGCCAAGATTTTCTAACATTGTCCATCAGCAGAGATGGCAGAGTTGTTGACATGAAGGTAGTATAACTGATATAGGCGGCCCATCTGAAATTAATCTGCGAGAATAGAGGTAAACGATAAAAACGTTTCTTCCTGTTTGAGAAGCGCTTAAGGTTAGGATTGTACCAAGAGGCATGTGTGTTAGTCGCAATGCTCCGCTTAAGGATGTATTTATCTGTTAGTTGGTGCACTTTGTTTTTAAACAGATTGTCGTATACTTCGCTATCATTAATACGGCTTTCCCTTTCCGGCGAAACTGCAGCCTCTTTCTGTTTTTCTTTTCTTTTTCTGCGAGTTCGAGTATAAGTGTTCCTGCGCATGACTGCTGCTGATCCTGATTTCGAGCGAGTCCGGCTTGGCCTCATTTCGGTTACTGAATGAATTATACAGTGTGCCCCAACTATCATGCACCAAAACTTTAAAAAAAGAGCAGTTGCGTTACTCGAAGAAAATTTAGTGCATATTGCTTCCAGTACAGTGGAGTAGCCGCGAGAAATTCTTTCGTTCCTGAAATTTCATTCGACAATTGCAATTGAATATGTAATTCGAGAAGTACTGCCCAAATTAACAAACTGTTAATGATGCATTTGTAGGCATCCCCAGGCACCCCCAAATGACATCGAACTGCTGTGTCTTCAGCGACCTACTCAGTGCGTGAAGTTTTTTCCGACTGACAAACAGACCTTACGAAATATGAAAAAATACCCCGTCACTGCCTTCCCGCCCGCGTCATAAAGCAGCGCCCTCAAATAAGGTGACAGAAGAGACGGCGCATCATCTTCATAATGGTACGGAAGGAGTACCAACAGCAGGTCTCGCGGCTTTGCAGCTGTTCCTTCCTGTCTACGCCATACTTATTATCCGTCTCTCAAGGCCGAGTGGTCACATTGATAACAAAAGCCCCTTGATAACGCAGCCGAAGCGCCGTTCTGACCACGCACCAAAAGCGGAGAGCAATGTAACAGACGTATCATGTTTCAAAATCCCGGCTTCGCTCCCACCGCATCGACAGAGTGCGCGCGCAGCTATATTTCGCGGCAGAAACTTGCTTCGGGCCGAAGCTAAATTGAAGTTACGGTTCTAGTTTTCATGAGTGCGTATACGTGCTGCAAGAACAGGTTCATGGCACAAAATAAGAGCGAAATAAACAGACTGGGAAGCGACCGACAGGTGGAGAAAATGCAAACCTGATGCATTCAACAAAGTAAACAACCACTTCTAAATGAGCCGAATTGGCATTCGGGGCGCCTGTACAAAAAATAGACAAAGAAATACATCAGACTTAAATGGACACTAAAGCGAAACAATAAATCAGTTTAGACTAATGAAGCATCGTTTGAGAACCCTGCCGGCAGTCATTTAAAAAAATAATTTGATTATAACATGAGAAAATGAAGGTCCAAGTATTAGTATTTGAACTTCGCGCCGAAACCCCAGCGCCGGTACGTCCGCGTGACGTCAGGGATTCCAAAGTATATTTTCGCATTTGGGCCGCGTTGGATGAATAAAGGTTCCCGAAACTTGCCATCTTTAATATTCGGTTCCTTTAGACCACAATGTAGTCAATCTGTATCGCTATATGTAATTACTAGGTCGTAGAAGATGCCATGAAAATCCACGACGTCACAGCCCCCAGGTGCGGGAACTTAAGTAGGCGCCGCCACCCGTATTTGGTTCTTGCGCTTTTTCTGGCTTACCAAACATCTTATCGTTGTAAGAGTGGTGTTTTTGGTGTTGTAGAACGGTAATTTACTGATGCACAAGAAATCATTCTTCACTTTAGTGTCCCTTTAAGTGTGCCCTTATTATCTATGAATTGGTAAGCGCCGTTGAACACCAGCTGCTGCCTAGAGGACGTGTTTGAACAGGTCTCCTTCTACAGCTACGCAGTACTGAGTCCACTTTATCACATCTTCAGTGGCTTTCTTGATGATCGACGCTCGAATTCTACGGGAGGCATCCGTTATCCTTGTCTTGAACTAGTCTGACATCCGTCTCGATCATGTAAGCACGACCTTTCACAAAACCCCAAAGAAAGAAATTGAGTGGAGATAGGTTCGGCATCGCCGGGGGGGGGGGGGGGGGGAGTGCTGAGCCCCCCCCCCTCCGTATTCGGCACCTACGCCTGTGCCTGTACTTTTGTAATTTGCAATGTCATTAGCTGTAATTGTGCTTTATACACGTAAATTAGGTTGTCTAGAATGGTTTTCTTAGTTGTTATTTTGTATCTTTGCTATGATGTTATCGCGCTGACAATAAAGTGGAACAGGTCGGACCCAATGACTCAAAAACAAGCAGCAAATAAATATTTCCAAGATTGAAGGCTTCTTCAATGTCTTTCGTGATATTTATTTCTGGAATACATTTTGACCATTACAATCACATGCACATTTACGCTGACTCCGACTGGCATGTGGGAGTCTAAACGTCATTTTATTTCTTCCTAGTGCAGCAGGCATTGCTGCACTCTAATATCGCCGTTATTTGCTTTTGTCAAACGGAATGTAAGAAAATTAATCTTTTATTCACTTTAAGAAAGCTTGAAATGGATCGCGCTTGTAGCTATACAAAAAGTCGAAGACAAAAATATCTGTACTTATGTTGTGGGATGAACACAAGTTTATAACCGCATGACGGCAGCTTATTATAACTGTTTTTGTTTGGTTCTTCTTAAAAGCCGGTAATTGTCCACCCATGCCGCACGTCTGCTGGTATTTCGCAGAGGGCTGTACGCTGCGAAATACTTGCAAATTAATGCATGACCGCTGCCTGAGCCAGTTTAAAACAAAGTAGGAGTGAATAATTTTCTTCGACCATATATGCTGTCCCCTCGTGATGAATGAAGAACACGGCTTTAACGTCGAAAGGATCGGGCATGCTATTTAGCAATCAAGTCTGCCCAGCCAAACAATCTTTACGCATAGAAAGCAGCCTCGCCTCTCTTCTATTTTGTTTATTCACTCGACTTAGGACTTCCATCTCGCCCCGCTAAGTCTGCCCCTTCAATCACGCAGTACTTCTACGCCAGAGACGCACTCACGCTGCCGCAATCCTGCAGTCGAACTCCACAGGCAACGGCCGGTCGCCCAGCATGTGGCCACGAACGCTCGACTTTCATCAGAGTAGCGCATAAACAACTTGGAAAGAGACATCCGCAAGCAAATTGCTGTACATGCGGTTGCGTCACCAGCGCCTCACTGGCGCTTAGGTCTACGCGGGACGCTACCCATCGCAAAAGGGCGTGCGACAAAAGACGAGGCGTTTGACATTGCGAGCCCTTGCGGCGTCCTTCGTCTCGCCGAAAGCGACCGTGTCGCTTGGGATAGCTTAGAGCGCAGGTTTGCGCCGGACCCCCTGTCGCACCGCTGTACGGAGGGAGCGTGCGACAGGCCGTGCAGCAGGTTTGTTGACCGCGCCACCGACCGCGGACGCAGCAGGTGCGATCAAGAGACGCAGCTTCGTCGGATTCCACCACGCGAGTTCCCCCGCGGGGGAAGGGCCAGCCCGGTCTCCTCTGCTCGGAGCTTGAATTTCCGCTCCCACCTCGCCCTCACCCTTGGGCCAACAACAACAATTGTCCGTTGAACCAGATTGCGTCGTGGTTTGCGTACTCGTCTCGCGAACCTAGTTCGCACCGCCGTACCCTTCTCACTTGTCTTGTGCCTTTCCCCACACCGTGTGCGTTCCGGGGACGCCACTATTTCAAACAAGCACCGGCATTCAAATTCGATGTGTGCCTAGGATTGTTTGACTTGTAGGGCATCGCTCTTTCAAGGAGTAATGGATGAAGCGCAAGTCCGTGCCTCTGACATTTTACGTTTAGCAGTGGCAAATGAACATCTTCTGTCTCACGCACAAAGTTGCCTCCCATGACATTCGAGTCACGAGCCGTTAGTAATGGTCCAATCGCTCAGAAGCACTAGCTGCGCAGAGGCAGCCCGGAGAAGAATAAATGGCTGTTTTTCACGAAGAACCGAAACACTTATAACTATTAGTGAAGGTCGAAACATTTATCTATGCTGTGTTGTAAAAAAAATCACAACTCTCTTATGGTCTTACTTGCTGGCAATGATACTGCTGCGGCAGATCTTGCGGGTACTTTTCAGTGTCGTTGACGTCCTCGCGACTTATGCCGTTGTAAGTGTGTTGTTCCGGAGAATGGTTCGTTTCGCATATATTCCCGCTGATATAAATAGCTTAGCAAAACTCAACTAACTGCTTCACAGTGAGAACGAAAGGCTTCGACATTACATGTTCCAGGTAGCCTGTGTTTCTTACACTTTATAAAAAAATATCGCAAAGAATGCTTCAGTCAAAAAGGCCAAAAGGTAACAGTGCAAATGAGCTGGCAAGTAGACACAGAAACAAAGCTTCTATAGATCAAAGCGCATAAATCCAGAACATAGCAGTTCATGGAGAGTGGCAACTTGTTTTTCGTGCTGCGTTGTCTTGTTAGGCAAATGCGATGACATTGGAAGCAATATCATGCATATACTTCGAATGAACATATTCATGGTTCATTTATGTGCTGGCCGCTAGATCATGCACTGTTTTCAAGTTTATTCATAAACGATGTCAGTTTTACAAAGAATTGTATACAAAATTAGTACTACACAGGGAGCCCCAAAGTTAGAAACTGTCCGGGGCATTGCGGTGTACGTATGTAATAGCGTATGCCAAATGTAAATTGTAGATGTGTGCCTATATGTTGCACACTAATGTACTTGTTCCCAATGTCATTGATTATGTAAGTTCATGTCTGTGAAGCTTGACTATTGTTTTGTGATTGCTGTGGAACTACAGTTCACTGGACTTGCACCTTCCAGGATGCGTACAGAATAGTGCACTGAACTACTGTTGGTCTTTAATAATATATGAAGTAATAACTTTTTCTCAATTAGCCATCTGTGCGACAAGGAGCAGAAGACTATACTTCTGGTAAAACATAACCTATTGTAGCGTCCCATCAGGAGAACAGAAAATAACTAGTTTAACCTAGCTATAAAACGCTAGAAAACGCTACCTATAGCCTGAAGTAACCCCACATGCACTCTGTAGCAATACCACTGTGGAGAATCGACGCAGCTGCACAATATAAGGTACAGTCTCACAATGGTATATGACAGACTTTACAAATACTCGCCTACATGGTTTAGAACAGCATCTATAGCTCCGTCTTCTGCGAAGAAAATTGCAAGCTAAAGAAACGCTTATGTGCCGCCTGAGGATTGGGGTGACATTCACAAACGCTCATTGATTTCGCATCGCAATGGCCGACAACCTAATATGTAACAACTGTGGCTTCAAGAAGACGACCGCGCATCTTCTTTGTGAATGTCATCACCTCAGTGCGCCTAGAAAATACCTACCCTCATGTGGTACATATGCGTGTGGTGGTGCAAACATGTGACACCATGCGGTGTTTGAGGAAGAAGCTAAGGTGGTGCTCTAGAGCTGTCTAAGCGCCTCGATATCTACGTAATCAAGGAAACGGAGCAAACGAGTCCTTGTTCGAAGCTGATTTTCGGCCTTGCACAATACTATGAGTGACGCAAATCAAGTTAGTGCGGGATCACTATCATATTCTTGGTGACCTCGACGAAGACTTCTTTGGTTCACTGGAGGGACAGCGTTCCATTGCCATCATGAACGACGCAACACCAATGTTCCTGGTTCCTTAGCATTACAAGATGTTCTTAATAAAAGACATACCCCAACTACAAGCGCAGTAAATTATACAACATGTAATCACTGTACGTAAGACAAATTAACCTTTTAATTTATGTAGAGACTGCAGATGTAGGCTATGGATCCCGTGGTGGAAACGTGAATACACATCGTCGACATCTTCTGAGCTGCTTGCGGTTGTGAAAAGAGACAAGGTCTTCCACAGCGATCTCCAACAAACGTGTCAGTAACTGTAGGTGAATGACGCCTCATCACAGTTGCTTACCGTTGTCATGCGTCTTTGTCTTACCGTGCGCGACACTATCTAAGGAATAAAGGTTAGCAGGAATATGGTGCCTCAGAAAGGCTTGAATGTATTGCGTCAAGAGAACTTTGTTCAATATATCGGTAGCCCCTCTGTTATTTCATCCATTCATGCATATACCATACTAAGTCAAGTCGAAGGCACAGCAGTTTACCTGGATGGCCTAATAATGTTTGAAGCTTCATAAGTAGAGCACCACAACAAGCTGGTTTATGTGCTACAGCGGCTGAGTAAGGCTGGGCTAGGTGTAAGCTTGAAGCCACCGAAATCGAATTTCTTAGTGATCATGTCGATGGAATCCCTGCAATGGCTACCACAGAGAAGCCGTGGGCAATGGAAGAAGTGCCAAACTTACAAATTAAAGAGTTACAAAGATTCATTGTCATGCCTAGTATCAACAGCTGATTCTTGTCAGACCACGTCACGATTGTCTGGAGCTTGTAGTGAGGCATCGGCATTGTAAAGGAGACGGGGGGGGAGGGGGATGATTTGGACATCGTTCAAGAAAGTTCAATACCTACTGAGTACAGTTTCTGTGATAGCAAACTATGCCGAAATACGCCACTTATCCTCTCATACGACGCATAACTTTATATTGTGGGCGCAGTGCAACACCTTAGCTCTGCGACAAGGCTGAAAAGCTCCCGTCCCTTACGCTTTTTGAACACTATAAATAAAGAGTAAATGAAACTATGCACAGTGGTATCAGGAAGGTCTCGATCGTATTTTCGACGAGGCACATTAACCAGTACGTAGCCTGTTGGAACGTGATCATCCCGAATCTCTCACGGGCATTTTAGGCCTGAACGCAGAATTCCAGCTCATGTTGTCACCACGTATGACAAGAGAGCGCCTAATGAACGGAGCTATCATTATGACGTGAGATAAAGAGAAGGCAATGATAACACCAACGCAGATGCGCTCAGCTAGTCGATTACCGCTGCCTTGCACTCAATACAAAGCAGCTTCACCGGATAATGTCATATATGATAGTTGCTTATGCTACGCTTGGTTACATTATCATGATTCTAGCTGTTGCACAACATTCGATTATAGCAGGCAACATCTAAAGACTGACACGAGAGTACCCATTTCTGTATTTTGCATAACAATTTCGCGTACTGGCAACATGTGTTCTTAGAACCAGAAAAGGCGCACACAGAATTATCAACTCAAGAGAGAGAAAAAGATGTAATATCGGAAGTGCAGGCCAGGCGTTTGCAGAAGACGTATTCAATACGTCACCAGACGTCGTGCTGCTAGTGTGGGTGAGCATCTTAGGTGCACCAGCTGTTGGAAGTAGCGTCTTCCTTACGACAGTCTCAGTATTTCTAGTAGACGAAGACCGTCTGCAGCGGACCCGCCGTGGTTGCTCAGTGGCTATGGTGTTGGGCTGCTGAGCACGAGGTCGCGGGATCGAATCCCGGCCACGGCGGCCGCATTTCGATGGGGGCGAAATGCGAAAACACCCGTGTGCTTAGATTTAGGTGCACGTTAAAGAACCCCAGGTGGTCAAAATTTCCGGAGTCCTCCACTACGGCGTGCCTCATAATCAGAAAGTGGTTTTGGCACGTAAAACCCCAAATATTATTATTAATTATTATTAGTCTGCAGCGGGAACGATGCCGTCGCACTTTGGCGACGGCTTCTCTGTGCGTTCAGTCGTCTCTCACCATTTGTTTTAGGACTTTAAGCTCTGTCTTGTGTCTCGGGCAGTCTTTCGACGATGCTTCATGAAGACCAGAGCAATTCGCACACATGAAATCAGTCGCACGGCCAGCATCAGCGCTGTGCTGCTCAGAGCATTTTGGGCACACGGTCGATTTTTTTGCATATGCCGCCAACATGCCCTATCTACAAACAATTACGGCACTAAAGTGGTTGTGGAACGAACGGTCGCGCTTGATGACGAAAAAATCCAACTTTCACGTGTGACGGCAAGTTTCCTCCCTTGAAGGTTATCTTTACACAATGTGATTATCCTAGGCGACGGATTTCAATAATAGTGGCATCATCTGCGTTGGCAGGCTTAACCAATATAGGCAGATCGTTGTCGTTGATTGACTCAGCGATATCATAAATCCTACTTGATGAAGTGTCCCTGTCCTGTGGTATTATGGTGCGAACATTAATCTTTTCCAGCACTTTGACTGTTCTCAAGACATCCAGCGCTGCTCTGTCCCTGACATCAACCGCAAGAATGTTCTTACGGGTGTTGATTCTCATATCTGTAATCTCATTCGGAACAAGAGCCTCCAGTGTGACAGATATGGCTTACCTGTTTAGCCAATTCAGGTCTTATCGACTCAAAATGGATATGGGCCCTTGGGAACAAGAGGGATGTTCCTGCAAGCGCTCCAAAGGAAAGTTTTTGATTGCCTTCACGCGAAGCGCCAGGGTACTGTCACTTTGAAAAAGGCTGCAATAACTCGCTTCTGGAGGTCGAAGCTCGACGCAGACATCGAAGCAACTGTCGCAGCCTGCACGACTTGCCAGCAATACCGCATCACTTCTGCCCAGTGGCTAACACCAGAGCGGCATGAAGCGGAAGATACTTCACGATACCCCTTGATCGCAGGAGACCAAGTATTCCAAGTACCATTCTCAAAGAAATAAAGGGAGTAATCGCTTGTTTCAGATTGCACAAGCTCTTTACGTTCGCAATTTTTCCGCCATGGTTGCTTAGTGGCTATGGTGTTGGGCTACTAAGCATGAGGTCGCGAGATTGAATCCCGGCCCCGGCGGCCGCATTACAATGGAGCAAATGCGAAAACACCCCTGTACTTCGATTAAGGTGCACCTTAAAGAACCCAAGGCGGTCCAAATTTTCGGAGCCCCCCCCCCCCCCCACTACGGCGTGTCTCATAATCAGATCGTGGTTTCGGCACGTAAAGCACCATGTTTGTTTGTTTTTTCGCAATTCTCGCCATGAGCCACACTAGCTTCCTGCTGTGGTTTCACCGTGTGGATCAAGGTCCGTAATTGAGATGATCGAAGATGGCTCCGGCATTCGTCCACACATTTGTCATGTCCGTAAAGACGAGGCTTACAAGACGGGGCAATTCCCATGTATCAAATATTTGGCCGTTCCACTCCCTGAGAGGAAGGACGCCAAAGAGAACAGCCATTGGCAACCTGATCTGAATCACCCTCAGTTGCTTTATCTTTGGAATTCCAGTTTGACATTCCTTTTTCGAGTGGCGCAAAGGTATACTCTCTTTGACAGCACCACAGAAATCGGCCTCGAAACAGCTTGTAAGCATACGACATCGTATGGTCGGCCAGCCAATTGACTAGGATCTATCTTCCCTGACATTTAACTATAGGACGGGGGAGACCGATATGTTTTCAAAGAAAACGAGGACGTCCGGCCTTCAGTATCACGCCCCATGTGATCTTCTGCTGAAACGGTGTTCTAGCTCTATTTCGGTGTTGTCTCCTTGCCAATGGTATAGACTGTATAACCTGCAACCCAAAGATATGAGGTTTATTGGCAATATATGTCGTTACGATTGCCGCTACTAACCTTGCAGCGCGTGGCCCGCCAAATATATAAAAGCGCTACTGCTTTATGGCCCTCGAATTCTTTCCACTCCAATTCGCCGTATTTCTCGTCATGCATCCCCTCAAATAGCCAATCCTGGTCATGGCGGGGACGCCGCATGGTGCGAACCAGTGATGTAGGGGAGGAAGGATTGAAAACGAAGACCATTGTTACAAAGTACGGCCTTGTATTGTCTAAGCCTTCGTCATCGTAGCTTTCAAAGAGCACGTACTCTAAAATTCACATTCATTCACTTCCATCGCAGTAATATTGCACGAATAATTAATATTAGAGAATATAGTTTACCATCAAAGTAATGCAGGCAAAAATGTGCACTCTTTCTTTGCTTTCTCAGCCTTACTATCAGATCAGAATATCAATCTCTCCACTGTCATTGTGGAGAGATTGGAGAGTTTCAAGCAAATATCTATATCTGTTTGGTTGCAACAGTATCTATTAATTGACTGCTTTGAGAAGCATTTAACGTTCCCACGGCTGTTCGAACATTTTATACGCAACCCCACTGTGCCTCAAAGTTAAAATTTCATAAAGGAAATTTCCTCCCGCTTTTTCCCATAGTTCTACAGCGTTTGCAAATTGCGAACGCTTTGTTTATTCATCAAGCATCGATAACTTTTATTATGACTCGGATATTATGTACAGCTCTCTCAGACCTCCAACAACTTATAAATTTCTAAAACAGTTTACACTGCAATGCGGTTTGTCGCTGAATGCGCTTTGCTGCTGCAAATTTAAAGCATGACGCTAGTTATAGTCTTGGAGCAATGTGCTATATAATACGCCATAAACCCGCAAAAATAATTTACTATCACATTAGATTGCCAAAACCTATCACAGCTTAGTTCGCATACGAAAGCCTGGAGAATACTTCCTTGTCAATGCAATGTCCACCTAATGCTGCAGAGCAAGAAATATCCCCCCCCCTTCTTTTGTTGAACAAATGTTAAAGTAATGATGTTTTAAATACTTATTAGTTATTTAGATTGAGTGAACAAATTTTCCACTTCTTGGGAGGCTTTACTTCCCCCTTTTACACCAGAAAACCAAATGGCCTTCCCAGTTTTACGGCACGTGGGGACTGTGAGTTATATAGTTTGCTCGTTAAGGTACACCCCATTGGCACACCCGATTCGCTCGCCGTTCTGCCCTCGTGTGAACAGCTATGGACGTCAGCGCGACTGCGCTTGAGCAAGCACATACGCGAAACACAGATGTACGTGGCAAATACATAAGCGGATCGCCCGAGCTGTACAACTTGACCCTGCGACGTCGATTGAGAGCTGGAGACCGTTTAGCGAACCAAAGGCATTCGCACTCGGCAACAGCCGCCATTTGCGGACGACGCTTTCGTATTTCTTTTCCGTCCAGTGTCAGGGCGAAAACTCGACCCTTGCACTGCCACATACTGTTCTGCGGCCACACATGATGCTTGACACGAGGTTTACGCACTATAAGTTTTAGTTACGTTAGCACTAGCATGGCGCTCTTTGGCCATACCTGGTCCTTGCGCCATTAAACATCAAACATTCAAGTTACAGTTACGAATAAATGTGCTTTTTAATACCCCACACAGCAAAAAGAGCAGATAACAAAATTTTGCTGTTTCGCACAACGCGTCGAATTTCTCATGCGTTTCTTTCTTTACCCGCACATCACCCCTTGACATGTCAAGCAATGTCTAAAGATTTATTAGCGCTAGTTTCAACGGTTCGGACACGTTGGGCGAACGTTTAGAGCAGAGATTTTACACCGGACATTCTTCACCGCTTCTAGTCACACTCAACTATTTCGCCGTAAGAGGCAGAGGCATGTTCAACTAAAGGCTGCAGCATGTGTGCATATACAAATTTTGTATGTGCAAGAATATAATCCGGATAGAGTGTGGATCTGTTTCCTCTGTGCAAAACTAATGAACTTTGACCATTAAGCAGATGAACACAAGTGCATGAGAGCAGCTGTGAGCAGCAATACCTTCGTACTGTGCGGTGCACACGACTCGCTTTCTTTTTAGAGGTAGTGCACGTTAGTGGCATAATAAAATTAGGCCACTTAGCGCATTTATGGTATAAAATTAAACATCGATAGTCCGTCCAAAACTACCAACTGAAGGAATAATGGATGTAGCACTGCTACTTCATTTTGGTGCCCTAAATATACTTTTTCCCTACAAACACAATGAAGCTATACCAGACAAATACTTTACAGTGTATGTAGTGTTTATCTATTTTTAAGGGGACATCATTACAACGTGTATGGCTAAATTCCACCTGCCATGCCAACTGAAGAGCTACTTTATGGAATGAGCCTGCTGCCTTAGTCTTGCCTATCAACAGCCTTCTAAGCATCACTTTTCAATACACTTACATGCCAAATCTGCAAAAAAAAAAGAAGAGAGAGAGGTGCACCTAAATGCCCCCATTCGCTTTCACGCACAAAATACAAAGCATCAAGAATTGGCAGTGTCACCATAGGGGACGGCATGGAAAAGATAGCAATGTTCATCGCCATGCTGAAGGCTCCTCAGGACGCTCAGGTGACGAGAGCCACCGTCATCGGCATTGCAGGCGTCGAACATTGGCGGCGCAGGCGACGAGACCGAAGGAAAACAGATACAGATTTTGTTGTACACTAACGATCTGTTCCACTCATACCAGAGTATGCATCACACTTATGTACACAGCTGCTCCGCCAGAAGGCTAATGTGTGCGCGCTAAACAAGCTTGGCAAACGCGGAAAACAGAATGCTTTCATGGCAACATAATTTTGTTGCAGTGCGAAAGGACCAAGACGTAGACGAGGCACAAAGGACGAGCTCGATCTGTATTTCGTCTGCGTCATTTCGTGCAGCAACAAAATTATTATACCGTATTGACTCGCAAAACTGTTGATCCTAATGCTTTCATGGCTCCGGCAGAGCCGATTGAGCGAAGCGTGACGGTGCATTCGCTTGCCTTCGTATATTTTGCAGCGAAACTCACTGCGCGTCTCTCGAGATCTAAACCTCCACGTGAGGGCAGCGCATGCGCGTCGATGCAACGACAACACGAGGACAGCAGCGCCAACGACAACGACACGAACGTGCCTCTAGCGTCAGTATGATTGTTATGGCAATAATATTAGTCGGAAAAGTAGAAGCTCTTCGCAAATGACAACTAAGAAGGCTTGTAGTATAAGTTCGCGTATGTGTTACACGATGCCACTGATATAGGAGCTTTTACTCGGTAATCTCCGCTTAAGGTGCACGCCGACGAACTAGCGCTTTAGCAAGGCGCAAACGCTGTGTACCGTGTTAAAGGAAAAGTTTTTGCTTCGGTGTAGCAATGCCGCGCTCACTACCACGCAATAATGCCTTAATGAAGAATATAAGGTTTTAGTGGTCACTTGCCCTCTGCCAATTTTGGGTCCCACGTGACGCCTTGCGGCAGGAAATATGTTCTACATGCGCCACAAATGCCGTCAGTGGTGGCACTGGCTAGCACTCCGACGGTTAACTCTAGTTTGCATACATAAATACCCAAGAAAGTGGGTGGGAGGACGGCGCCCGGGTAGTTGGATCGGTAGGAGCATCGCATGAGTAATGCGAAGACGGGGGTTCCTATCCCACCTACAGATTGTCCACGCCAGCCAATATATCGCGAAATGAAAACAGGTATACAGTTGCGATCAAATTTCGCATCAGCGACTGTCGTAATTGTCGGTGAATTCTTTTCGTCCACTTTCATTTTAATTTGTGTATAATTCCTACATTTCAATTTAATAAACTGTCAATGCGTTAATTCCCAAGATACGCAAGAAGGGAGAGGTCAAACTCTTGGTGTTTAGGTTTTACCCTGTGAGCAGCAAGAACCGGCTCCATAGGCAAACCCTGGCCATGCGCCTGACTGGCCGATGGTTCTTCTCCGTCACAAAACAATTAAAGCATCCTATGCTTTCCTTATCGTCATTGTTTGCAGGCTTTATGTGCTTATAGCTTACGGAAACCGGACCTCTCGGTTCCCCTTCTTCTCCTTCAAGCACTAATAAAAACATTTATCTGTTACTTGAAAGTGCTGTGCGATACATAGCTGTATTCCTGGACTTTAAAGATATCGTTGGCCAACACTCAACGTCTTGGAATAAATACTTGATAAAGTTCGGGCAGGATAGTGCACGGTGGTGGGCAGCGTACTGGTTGCGAAGAGAAGGGGAAGGGGTATCTGCAGTGGAAGCCTATAGCTGTTTCGCAAAGGACAGATACGTGAATTCTGTAATCGGCGAAAACATATCAGCTATCGGTGTTCACGAATCACATCGCTCGCAACCAAGTTCAGTGCTGCTATAGCTTCACTTACCACACAATACAAATTTGCATTTTCAGGACTACGGCCAGTGTAATGTTCAACCGCCCTATTCAGCATGACACTGTCCTTGTTCCTGAAAATGCAATCATGCATTGTGCTTCGTATTTTCACGTTCGAGCTTCTTGCCACCTGATGTGGCGCATCTTCATTGTTCAGTCTACTTTGCTCTAGTTTTACAAGCGATTGCTGAATTAATTTCGGCCTCAAGGCAGCTTGCAGGTGCGCGCGCTACCAAGAAGGTTATCTTTTTCCTGCAATTTTCTGTTGCTTAAACTCGTAAGCCACGAGAGCCGAGCGTTGTCCGCCATGCGTTTATTTTCTTTTTTGCATCAGAATTTGCATTCTGTCTGCGGTGATCCATCGTAAACACGTATTTTTGCCGAGCTCTTATCTTCATATTCCGTCTTGTTCCGAAATGAAAGACCTGCGTCTGCGAACAAAAAAAAAAAAAAACACCGATTAACTATTCCTTACTAACGGCCTTCCAGTCGCTTTCCAGATCACCGCGGGGCCCTCGTTTGTCAGTTCTGCACTGCTCCGTATTCCAGGCACTGTTTCACGCGGCATAGCGATGCTAATGCGCGATTTTTCAGCGCTTGCTCGACCCTACATCCTGATGACACCAGGTGCGCGCCAAAGCCGTTGTATACTACGGGTATGATCGTTTTCGTTTTCACGACGGCATAATTTGTGCGCCAACTAGCAGCGTGTGCGCAGTCGCTGTGCGTTCCGTGTCTGGATCGCCACAACTCGCTCGTGCCGCCCGCTGAGGCAAATAATCCCGCCATCAGAATCTGCGGTTGCCTGTCGTTACGTTCTCGGTCCACAATCAGCAAGGCCCGTCTGTAAGACAGACCCCCTGCTGACATAGCCGTGTGCTGCGTGCACTGGATTCGTCACGTATCAGTAGCTTGCGTGCGACCTGCATATCGCAAGTGGCGTTCAAACTCACCCGGAGCTTTCATGCTTCCTTGTACCTGAGCCGCGGGGCGCCCCTTGGTGAACACCATGTGCGAGCGACGAGATGTTTGCGACAAGACGTCAACGCGCGAGCGCACCCCTAGGACACTGTCATCCGTAGGCGTCAAGAATTAATACATCGTATCTTCGCGCGTATTATTCACGCGAGGACACAAGGAGCTCACAAGGATCGCGTTGTTGCTGAGAGCTTGAGAAAGAATAATGCTGAGCGAAGCAGTAAGAAATAATTTGTTCGCTGTGTGCGTGTGCGCGTGCTTGTGCGTGTGTGTGCTTTAGGATAGTGAAGTGCTGGATTGCATAGATGTCGGCGTGCGTGCGTGTGTGTGTGCGTGAGTGCGTGTGTGTGTGCGTGTGTGTGTGTGTGTGTGTGTGCGCGTGTGTGCGTGCGCGCGTGTGCGTGCGCGCGTGTGTGTGTGCGTGTGTGTGCGTGTGTGTGCGTGCGTGCGTGCCTGCGTGTGTGCGTGTGCGTGTGCGTGTGTGTGTGTGTGTGTGTGTGTGTGTGTGTGTGTGTGTGTGTGTGTGTGTGTGTGTGTGTGTGTGTGTGTGTGTGTGTGTGTGTGTGTGTGTGTGTGTGTGTGTGTGTGCGCGTGTGTGTGCGCACGTGTGTGTGTACGTGTGTGTGTGCCGAACATTCAACACGCAAACCGTGTCAAACAGTGCAATACTCAATTTCTTATGTCAAATTTTCAGATTTTGCACGGCCGTAGCGTTCAACTTCGGTTATCACAATAAACTCAGCGTATCCAACATGGCATAGTAACATTTTCTCGAGACATGCTGCGAACCATAATTCAGCATCACATTAATCATCTACGTATAATAGCTTCGTATTTGAAAGCTTGCTATTATCCGGGTTGTTACATCCGTTTGTGGAAACGTTACATGCAGCTATTAAAAAATGATTTATCAGTTACATTAGCACGTCGATTGCGCTAGACGTTTATCGCTTTCCACATGTCCATTTGTGTGACTAATTCCTTTGTGAGGCTTCTCAGAAAAGCTGACATAAATCATTAGGGTCATACCAATGCAAAATTACTACTCCGGCTCACCCCTCCCCCTCCCCCGCCACGTGTCCATAATTATTTCTTTGGCAATAAGCACTAGGAAGCTAACAGGAAGCTGGTGAAATGGTTCGAATGTGCAGAGCCAGTGCCAGCTTCTTAGATACATGAAAAATATTGGCTTCCTTGATGTACAATCAGATATGCTGATGGTTCGGTTATATAGTGTATCTGCATGTTATCGTATGCTGCACATGAAGATGTGACTGTATGCAATGCATACGTGCAATTTTGATTTATCAGTTACTGCTAGCATGACGATTTTACTACATTTAGTACTGAAAAGTAGTGGAATTACATGAATCTACATTGCGTAAAACCAACTTAGTCTAGTGATAAGTACTGGCGGCCTTGTGCCAGCTAAACGTGCAGGTACTCGTAATATTCCAACAAGAAATATAAAGTTTACTTAGTGATCTTGTTATATGTGTAATGCAGCGATCGCAGTTTGATCGTTTCACATCCACAATCGATGACATAATTTCATGTAACTATGAAGCACAAATGCCAAGTGCGCTTGCCTAATTATTTTGCGCACGAAGAAAAAAGGGCTGAGCAACAGGCTGCAGCATTCACTTTATGATGGTAATGACATTCAAGTATAGAACAGCGGCACCCAGCATTCAAGTAGCTGTCCTTTTGGAACACCAGATGGTTATGTGCGCTGCGCACAAACCTTGGTGGGTAATCAGTAAACTGCCGAGTAGAACTTATTGTTTCTTGCCTTATACATGTCGTCACCCCCATAATTACGACTAAAAAAGAACCGAGACCGTAATGTACAATACCTTAATAAGTAGAAGCCAACGTTTCTCTCTGTCCGAGAAAACAAGATAATTTTTCAACGAGTCCCGATTTCATGCGCACACACTACTTCATTTGTAATTTCCAGCGAAACTGTACATAGCTGCCTTGCTATAGCGATTCACCGACTATGGATCGATGAATCGTTGCAACATGAGCAGCCCTCTACTCGTGTCTCCTTATACGTTTGTTTCCCTCCGGAAACGAGCACTATCTATTATGCACTAAGTGCTTGGCACCGTCTTTTCTTTTGTTTCGTTACAACTTAGATCGGTTTAGCGGCGAGACATCGCGCATATTTCGGTGAGTTACGGTGGCAGGTGAAGCTCGTACAAAGATACGAATAGATGCTATCCCGAACGAACGGTAAAGCAGAAGTTGAAAAATATGCGGCTTCTTTATTTGCAACACACCCCCGCCTGCAACGGCAAACGTTCGCAAATCCCCTTGTTCCGTTGCGCTCCTTGTCAGGTCATCAAGATCGCGGTGGCGGCCCCCTAGAAGGTAACAAACAGCACTGCACACATCTGGGCTACGCTTCGGGCGTTTCCTCCGGAGGGAAGAGGCGAGTCGTATTTTCGTACAAGCAGCAGTAGCGCCCCTATACGCTCGCACGGGTCTCTCGGTTATCGGTCGTCAGGCACGTACCACCGTAGCACTCGCACTGCGGGGTGAAAGCTGTAAGCTGAAGAAAGAAAAAAAAAAAAAGAAACGCCGAGACTACTATACGACGAGCCGAAGGGTGTCTCTCCCGATATACGTAGCGTCTCAGCACTCGTCGTGCGGAAAAGTTGCGGAACGACGTCTCACAGGTCGAAGATAAAAAGGACGCGCTCTCTGGAAGGAACGGCTGTGCTTGTGGCGGTGGTGGCGGTGGGGAGGGGTTCACGTGGTTGCGCAAGATCGCGGTCGTGACAACGGGCACATAACAATTGACCTGCGCGAGAGCTGCGCAGGATGCCGCCAGAGTCTCCCCCGCCCCCTTGTTTCGCGGATAAACAGGGTGCTACAGAGAGAGATAGAGAGAAAGAGAGAGAGAATGGGGGAGCAAGACAAAGAGTCGCTTCAAGAATCGCAGGGTCCCATTAATGCAGTCTCTGAATCTCACCCCCCCCCCCCCCCCCGGCCTCTTGCATCCCCCGGGCAAGGCTGTCGGTAATCCTCAAAGCAGGTGCTCCTCCCGCGGAACAAATTAAGTCAAGGGGACGTGAGGCACCGGATGCGCGGAATATTGATGGCGTATTCACGGTAACGCGCCACTCGACGGCATTGGGAACCATTACGAGGGTATAAAAGAGTCAGTTCGGAGAGACAACCCGCGACAGAATTATCTGGTGCAGTGAACGGCTAAGCCAGCTCGTACGACACAATGCTCGCAAAGGTGAGTGCCTACATGTGACGGCTCTTCCATCGCCACGCGCGCAAGACGATCGACCATGATCAGTGCTCCCTTCTCCATGTATACCAGCCCGGGACGCCCAATTGGTTCTCCGGTTGTGTGACTGCGAAGGTTTCGTTTGCCCGAGTGCGCCGCTGTCATCGGTTCTTGGCTTTGCCTCAGGTTACAACGGTGGTCAGGGACACGAATCGGTGGCCCGTAGTACACATTTCGCCATAATGGATACGTTTGGGAGAGGAGGCAGTTAGTGAAAGGATTGCACACAGAAAAGATTTCTTCACGCGCAAGCGCTTACTTGTTCATCACGCCAGCGTCGGCTGCGGTTCCTGCGTGCACTTGACTCCTTAAAATCGAGTTTCATTTTTCATGCTCCTACGAAAATTCTCCTAAGTCGTCAGGCTTTCGCAAAATTTTACAAATGGTCCAAATTTCAATACTGAAAGCTGCAAAAATTAAGCTTCATGAACATCAATAATTTTCTAGCTGATCTTGTTCGTTTTGACTCCACTACTATATTGTCCAATGAAAAAATTTAAAGTACCTATCACGTAGCCAACCACAATCTAGGTTCACGAACTTCTAGTATTTCTTGCATACTATATATTTCAGCAGTACGTACGGGATGGAACAAAAATATTCATAGATTATTTCAATTATCAATTGTTCGTGGAGACTCTCTACTCCGAGAAATGCTGAAAAGAAAGGTGGCGTGCTTAAAACGTATCGAGTGTCCCAACACGAGCTGTTGATTGCACATTACGACAATGTTCTGTTTTAATTATTTAATCGCGTTAGAACCTCTTACGAGTGGCTATGTCAAGTGCCTCTACAACAGGCAGCAATCCCGACTAACATCAGTCGGCGCCTTCTGCATACTAAATAAAGATTGGGATGTAGGTGCACCCACTAAAATGTTCCCGCCTGAATCCTACACTTTACGCATGTTTATGTAGGTGTCGTGTTGATTTTTATACAGCTGACATAGACTTTTGTTGATAATTCCGCATCACTGCACCACGTATGAAAACCTTCCTATAGTGGTAACTACAAATGAACTCTGTTGACACTGAAAAAACGGGATTCGTTTAGAGTTTAGTGTATTATTGTTTTTTTTTTGTTAGTTAAGTTGCTTCGATTAGCGCAGTCAAGAAACAGGGTCAGAGAAGGGCGAGCAGTCATTTTCGTACGAGTTGTCCGAATGGACAAATACATATTATCCGCCAAGCTGTATGAGTAGTTGTGTCATTCTGTTGATTACAGTAAGGTCATGGCTTAGACTTCTTGCCGCGGTGACTGCATATCCATGAGTGCATGAAACTGAAACGATCGTGTAACAAGCTTTTGATGCATTTTAACGAAACACTGGTGGTCAAATTTAATCCGCAGACCTCTACTATGTTGTCCGTCAAAGCACCTGCGTGTCGAGTTAAACCACACCGATGAAATGTACATCAGTCAAGTCAAATGCATACAAAATGCACGTCATATGGCGGCCCGATGCACACCATCTTTAAAACCATGTTTTCTTCCGTTTTGCTTGAGTACTCACGAACATTCGTTTGTGCTTCGAACTAAGCACTCTATCTCCTTAAATAAAGCGCAACCCTGCCAATAATTGAAGTTAGAAACGTCGCACTGTCTCCTAGTATACTTTCTTGGGTATTCCGATTTTAGTATAACATTTTGAATTGTTGTTATCAGTTTAAACACAGTTTTCATATATGGCATAATTCCAGAGTTTATAAGCTAGGCGTTGCCTTAATGTCACTTGAGTCTCCCCCCCCCTTTTTTTTGGGGGGGGTTCCTTTCTAAATTACGCCGCACATAAAGCTACCAGTTATGCTTTCACAAAGCTTGATTGTGTTGGTATTTGACAACGCCTGTAATGCTATAGCATCCTGTAGCCGGAAATGTGCCAAGGGACATAATGTTGTACACAACACGAGCAAGTTGACTGATGCTGTATATATAGCATGACAGAGACTATGAATTAGTGGGACTATGCGTTTCCTTCAAAATGTTTCCGCATTGAGCACGTCATATTGACAACGTGAAATAAGGCCAAGGGACGCGTTTACATTCTGGTGTCTTGTTTTATTGCCAAGGGCAATATAATAATTTGCTTGTGTAGATTATTATACATCTGTTGAAAAAGCATGAAAATTTTGTAGCAGAGAAAGTAGCATTTTCAGTATGCTGTGATAGCCGAAATATTGCGTTTGCAATGCTTGCAGTCACGCACAGTTTGCGACCAGATTATTCTATTTTTTGTCCAGCGCTCACTCCTAAATATAAGAGCCTAGTTTGGCAAAAGTACTGAGCAGATCGTTCAAACCCCGACACTTCCTTTGCCCTATTGCTATTACCACCTTAATATCATTATAACGAACTCGTGCCATAACTTGCAACAGTATCTATTAAATAAGACCGTCTTTCCTTGCAAGCGTTCTGGTTTCCTAAGAAAGACACAAAGCAATTTTAAACCACAATGACAGCTGTCAGCGATCTTGCAAGTTGTCAATGTTTACAAAGCAAAGTTAATTGACATCCTCCCAAAAAATATGCCAAATAAGTAGTTAGCCATGTAAACATCTTGCCAAATTAGTCGATTTGACAATTTTAAATATTTTCCTGAAGTCGCACATGTGGCCATGAACATTTTGCTACGGATTGCAACTTTTCTAAATGTTTGTAAGTTGGACGTTGAAACAGGCCAATCGTAGATTCCGGGAAGGCCAGGTCAGTACGATGCCAGGTCAAAGCGGGGTCCACTTCACGTTATGCTTGCGTATACTATCTCATAATTCAGTGTTTATCTCATAATTCATTGTTTCTTAGAAGCACACAAAGATACATAAATCAAGCAACTCTCATAAAAACGGTGCTCTCCAAATGCTTGGCAGGGGCTCTTGGATCAATAACCTTGCAGAGTTTCCTTGAGTATACGCGAGAAGGGTAAAGAAGGGAGAAGAAAAAAACAACACCGAATGTAATTGACAGGGCTACGGCGTCGTTTTCTGAGGAAACGCTGCAAACGCTCGTTATAAAACAAACTTCCGAACGAAGGTGAACAATCTATATGGTTCATAGCTAAGGCGATTGTTGAATCCGCAATAACGAGTACAGTATAGCACAGTTATCAGTCCCTGATAAAAATACGATTTCCCCTAAACAAATGGTGTGTGTGCTGTTTTTTATAGCCAGCCTCTTTCCTCTTTTCTTCCTTTCAGATCATCTTCCTCGGCATTGTGGCCTGCGCCATGTCGCAGGTTATTTACCCGGAGCCAATCTACGTAAGTGCGCAATATTACAGTTTCTAGATATAAATGAAGTAAAATTTTCATAGATCGCTGCTGTTACATTGTACTAAAGCCTAACGATTGTCAAACAGCTGTTGTTTATTGTAAATAGTGTACTGATTTGAAATAATATTGCTTTTCGTTTTTATCGCTTACGGTTTTGCGCACTTCGCTTACTGCAATGACATCAGTGAGGTTTCAAAGCGGCTATAAAAGTATTTCATTTTTCAAATGAAATATTCAAGTGCTCACTTGAAGGGGCCACTAAAAGTGCCAATTGAGTAATTATAAGTGCTTTTCGGGGGAGAGTTACATGGCAGCCGATGATGACAGTTGCTGATTATCATGATTTTAATGGCGTGAACAACGAAAACGACCGCTAATGCCCCGCCATCGTATAGTCTCCGCTTCAAGCTCCACCAGTAGGGGCATCCGGGAAAGGAGTCTTTATTTATTTATTCATTCACGTGTACATTTGAAATGCTGGCAACATCTGCCACCTGGTTTTCCACATTCTGCCGTCAAATAAATTAAACAGAACTGGCACGAGTAAATGAGCAAACAAAGATACGCATGCGTATAAACGTTGGCCAGTGCGCAGTAGTTCTCTTCCTGCAAGATAATTCATGTACGCTTGGTAGATCAGATTTCGAATGTTCCATGGCTCACCGTACACCGTTCTGTTCTCGACGCCCTCGACACGCAGCCTCCGCAGCCGTACCACTTCGGCTACGATGCGGTGAACCCCGTGGAGGGCTCGCACCACTACCACGAGGAGACCAGCGACGAGACGAACTCGCGCACGGGATCGTACGGCTACACGGACGCGTTCGGCGTGTCCCGCCGCGTGGACTACGTCGCCGACGCCGGAGGCTTCCGTGCCAGTGTCTCCACCAACGAGCCCGGCACTGCTCCCAGCGCTCCGGCCGATGTCTTCTACTCGAACCCTGTGCCCGCCTCGTAACCGTCCAGCAATAAATGATCTTCTCACAGCTCCAGTGAAATACTCCCCAGACTCCGGTTGCATTACGATGCGAACCAGTCATTTCCGTTGATTTAACGTTTCTCTCTCTCTTTTTTTTTTTGTTACTACAGCCGGTAGCTTGTCGTGCAGCTTAAGATAGTGCAGGGTACTTTAGTGGCTTCTTTTGGGAAGCAGAGTCTTTCATTACTGATATTTTTGGTACAAGTGTAAGCAGAGAGTGCAACATGCTTTTCCTTCTTCTGACATATTTGCGAAATGTCCTTCTGTACAACAATTGCGGTGGCATTCATTTGCTATCTTTTCGCTACTCCTTTCTGCGAGCCATGCCTTATGCATATATATTTATATCACAACTATTTCTTGTCTTTCAACATTTTAGTCTGTCTTCTTTCGCTTGTAAATCCGGTAATTACGCCATCTCGCTAAACTTTCTAAGGTCTTTCTTTTATTTTTTTTTGTTGTTTCACTGCGAGGCGATGTCCTTATTTCTCACTTTATTTAATGTTCAGCCTGAAATTGCTTTGCCTTCAGTAAATGCGAGGGTGGTACTTTAATCGTCTATCCTCACTTTTAAGCGGAATCTTCATTTTTATTTCTGTTCAATATTCTACATTCTCCTATTACTAATCCCCAAGGCCTCCTCTTCAAACTTCTCTATGAGTAATTAGTTGGCTGTTATAAAGCATCTACGTCCATCCCTTCATATGTGTTTTTTTTTTACGGGCATGCGCCTTATTTAACATATGTGTACGCTCTACAGCTTCTTATTCTATACAGCACGATAATAGTCAAGTGAAACAAGAACGCCATGCCCAGGATTCTGTTTTGTGTTCTTATTTTTTTTCCGTGGTTAGTTCCGTGTGTTTGCCGCTATTAAAGTATTCGCAAAGTAAACAGCTGCTGACTGTTGTTGCTTGGAGTCTACCAGGGATACATTGGACACGTAAGCATACGACTGCGGACGAGCTCCGATAGGATCCCTTGCCTGCGACACTATGGTACTGCTACGTCAATATATCGTACGTACACAATAGTATTGCCCTTTATCGTGCATAAATGCATCCACGTGACTGTTTTTACCAAGATCGAAGCCGGGTTACAGGGGCTAGCACCACTGAGACCCCAATGAAAACATCAATGAAGTCTTCGTTTAAACCGATTCCCAGCGTGAATATTTCTTCTTTTTCTTTTTTTGCAAGACGGGCATGCACAGAGTGACTTAAACGTCTGCATCGCCAAGTTAAATAAATTGCTCTAATGAAGATTCGTGTAAGAAAATGTGACGCGCGTTACTGTGTGACCATGAACCACGTAAAAGAGCGAGAAATATATATATGGAAGGAAGGGTATGGCAAGGTAGGTTAAACACGTCCGGTTTGCTGCCCTCTCCTACGAGAAGGCGTTAAACAGGGGAAGAGACAGAGGAAAAGAGAGGGGTAGCACTGCTAGCGTGCATGTGTGACGATGCGCAGCGATCTATAGAAGATCGCAGAGACCTGTAAACTTGAGGCCATAATTTTCTCGTAGCGTTTCGGTGCCAGCACCACGCATGGTCATAATTCGAGTATTTTCGTTTCTGAAGACCCATGGTGCCTACTGAAAATACGCAAGCACTGGTGCAGAGCAATTTCTCGAGAGATGGTAGAGAGTTCCATGCTATCGCTGTGCGTTGCAGGTAAGAGGATTGGTCTTGAAGGTCTAGCTATGGCAATTTCTTGGGAGAAAATAGAATTTTGCCCGCTCTCGCTGTGCCTTTCAAGTCAGAGGGTAAATAGTGCTCTGAGAGTGTAATCCAATTAGAAATCGGTCAGCAGGCAATAAAATGCGGTTGGGGAGTAGTGGTACAGCACCCGCATAACAGCCGCGCAGTTGTCTGTTCGTCTTCAAGTGAAAAATGGGAATTTTTTTTCGCAATAAAGCAAACACTTCGGATATTTCGCTGGGGTTCGAGGTTGGCGGTAGTCGGCAGTTGAGGGCGGTTGGTGGTGGGCCTCACATACAAGGGTGCCGAAGGAAAGGACGCATGCTCATGCGCAGCGAAGTCGCGGGTAGAGAACGGAGTGTCGTAGAGTTTCATATAATAAGTACTAGAGAGAACTCTGGCGCTTTATTAGCGGCGGCTCAGCCAGCATGGGAATTGTGGGAATTACACGGATTTGGTTAAACTTTCTCTTTCTGGTTTGAAACGGCCTTGTGACTTTCTAAGCTCGTCATTTTCAGCAGAATACGGCGTAAGAAAGAATTAAGCAAACATCACTAAAGGTGTTCGAGGGCAGTATTTGAACACAAGACCTCTTCTAGCACAGAAGCTAGATATTGAGACCCTTACGCCACGGACGCATTTATTGACAAGCGACATAAGACGGCCATATAAATTTATCGCGGCCATGCCAGTGCCTTCAGACGCTTGACGCGTTTCGATATGGCCACCTCAAAAAGCCGAACCGTTGCAATTAGAAGTGATTGTGCGTGTTCGCAGCGTCTTCCTGCACTTCGAAAAGTATAGATTACTCTAAAGTTTACGACAATGAAGACACATAAAGCGCAATAAACAAAGCTACAAGAACGCCTGAATCCACAAAAACGACGATCAGACAAATCTATGTACTTCCTATCATTCCCATGGTGGCAGAACGATTGCAGCGCCGGACTAGCCTCTCGCAATTATGGAAGGAAACTTTACAGAGACGGGAAAGAGCACGGATAACAGTCGCGCGTGAACTTTGCGGAAGGCTTGGCAAGAAAAACTTTCCATCATCAAGATAGCCATAGGCAAGGTAGGAGCAGCTCCTAGCAGCATCTACAGCAGCCACGGTCACAAAAGTAGGGTTCACAACGAAGCCTTCGCTTTAAAAATCGTTGGCGTTTATCAGCGCCAAAAGAAAGGACTAGACAGATTTAGCTTAACGATTACTGTCCACTCCGCTCAGACTGCACCACGCTGTGGTATGGGCACAGCTCCTCAGCAGGAGCGTTAATCTGTGTGCGCACAACGCTCGTCACTCGCCGTGCTTGCTTAGTGGCTTCGGAGTGGCGCTGCTGAGCCCGAGGTCGCGGGATCAAAGCCCAGCCGCGGCAGCCGCATTTCGATGGAGGCGAAATGTCGTAACTCCCCGGTATCGTACATTGCGATACAACGCTAATGAATCCCAGGTGGTTAAAATAGCATGGAGTTTCCCATTACGGGAGGCCTCATAATCAGATCGTGGTTATGCCAGCAGCGGAAGCCAATTTTTATTTTAAAATTCATTTCATTAACGATGGTTATGCTATCAGCTGAAACCAGAATGCTTCCCGGGACTTGGCAGAGCCAACTGAATGGCTCGAGCGTGATGGTGGGTTCAAAGGCTTCATCCCTTTTGCAGCCAAATGCATGTAACGTCTTCCGACACAGTTTAACCCTCCAAGCACTGCGGGTGTGCATCCATACCGTCACAGCATGAAGGTAGTGGCGGCGGAGTGAATGCGTCTCTAGTGTCAGTATAAGCAGTAACGCAATAAAAGCTTAGATTCCATTCTGCCTTGGCGCCTTTAAACGCCTAATCAGATAATCACCTTGTGGATTTTCATGCTCGGTGATACGCCCTCGCCTAATGCTACTGTCACGTGGTAGTGACGGCGACAAAAGTAGCCAGAATGGGAAAGACGAAACTAGCGTTTTATGGGGCGAACTTGTGCCCTCAAAAACAGGCTACACTCAAAGAATGGCGACAGCGGCGAACACACTGGGCGATCGTCGAAAAATCTGATCAGCAGGTCAAGCGCGTCGCCTTTTATACATCAGTCGTCGAATATTCCAGAGTAATCGCTGGGCCCCGCGTGCCTTCCACAAAGTTCTACATTATTCGCGTCGCGCACGCATGCAATCAGATTACACAAGGTTCGGTCACAGACAGCAGATGGAACCATAGATAACATTCCAGAAACTTCCGATACATGCAGGCGCGTCCCGCGCTGTGCGATAACATTTGTTAGGCGGTGAAACGTGTCGCCCGATAAAGACAAACAAGTACACGTGTCACTACAAACGTGTGGCAGACCCAGAATAATTCTCATTTTTGTGCTTGCCGTACATCTTCAAAGGTCACTTCAAGCCCACGTCCAGCTCTGTGCACTCGAACAAGACTTTCGTTTGTATTTTATTTAAAAGACCGAAGAAGATCTTCAGTTTTGCCCGACTGTGTGTCATCTTCCTTTCACCAACGCGCCGATTACTGTGCACTGTATCGTGTGATTCGTGATGATAAAGACCAGGAAATTCGACAGACTGATCTAAATAGCATCGCCACTTGGTGTAAACTAACTCATGGAGCTAACCACCAAGAAATGCAAGCTGATTGCTGTTACTAGACACGACATACATGCTTAACCCCGTCTAGCGTAAACATGTTTCATCCTACCGTTATTTATGTGTAACTATATCACATGACTCATCTTGGAAATGTCACATTGACTCCACAATCAATAAGGCCAATCGTATGTTAGGCTAATCGTGGCGAAACTTTAGCAAATCCCCTTCATCCCTGAAACTTCCTTTGTATAAAACACTAGTTCGATCTAAGTAGGAATACGCTGCTGCAATTTGGGACCCTTACAATGCCACTGTGGTTAATCCTCTGAATATTGTTCAGAACAATTCTGCTCGTTTTATTCACTCAATCGTACTCCTAGCATAACTTTTATAAAGAGCAACTTGCGTCTACCATCTTTATCACTGCGCAGGAAGACTTTTCGCTTATGCCTTTTTCATATAGTATTTCATCTTCTTATTCTGAGCAGGGAGCTCATTCTAGCACCTACTTATCTGTCATGTCGAGTTGATCACCGTCATAAAGCAAGAGCCACTTTTCTTCACGCAGGCAGGTTTTTATATTCATTTATTCCACATACAACGAACGACTGCAACCGCCTTCCTGATGATGTCGTATCCATCGAAGTCAGTGCACTTCTCCGCCAAACCTTTGCTTTTTTTTCAACTAAGACCACGTGACCACATGCGCTGTTGCACCGTATTTTCCTTTTGTCAAGTTCAGGTGTCGCTAGATGTATATAATTTGAATTTCATATTATTCTTGTTGTTTGATTATTTAGTGATTACGTCCACAGCAAACCTCCCATATATTGTATAAATTTGTTGCAATCAATACTGTTTTACACATGTACCCCACTCCCCTCTGTAATGCCTTGGCGCTTGAGGGTACGTGAAGTGAATAAATAAATAAATATCTGGCGTGCCTGATAATCAAACCGTTGTTTGGCACATTCAATTCAAATCAATCCAATTTGGAAGAATGTCTACAGATATTTCTGTGGGAATGAAACATAAGGAATTCGTTAATTTCGCAGGTCACCAAAGGTAACCACGAAGATAATGTTTTCTAAAGTCTAATGAACAGGGTACTGCAGACTAGTTTCTGCATATGGTTATCTGCTCAACACTGGCAGCGCAGGAAAGTGGGGAGTTCAACAGGAACGCGTTCCAACGCTGAAGTTGACTGCTTTTTGCTCGCGTTGTACCTGCCATTACCGGTGTGATTCGAATTCACAATTATTTCGGTTATCACGAAACGAGGAACGAATTAAAATACACGATTTTTAAAGCTATTTACGCTGCACAGGAGCAATGGCTTAACGCCCGGCTCTTTGTTGTGTCTTGGCCAGCTCCTCGAAATATGTCATTTGCTCGACTGTGATGGTGGATATAGCCAGCCATGTTTAAAAACATCCCGTTACGTTTAACCTGGCCTCTCACAGAATAGCCCCCCCCCTCCAGGTCTACGAATCCTGCGGAGAATAGAGGAGGCTATATGCGTGAAGCCACACTGCACCTAATACTTCGGGCATCAAACACGTCCGAAAGCACACACATCTCGCGTGGCCTAGCAACGATGGCATCTCGATGGCGACGTCTTCCGGTACACTGTCACCTTCCGCATCAGTTGACAGGTCGCCTTTTGTCAGGTAATCGAATCATGCACCTCTGGACGTTCACAGTGGTTGCGAAAACGCGCTGCCACGTGCGTGGGCAGGTCAAACCGAAGAGCACAGAGCCGCTCGCTCGCGTGCCAGATCGTTTGTGGCTCAAGTTGAATTGACAGCCTGGCCACCCCCATATGCGACGTTTTCTAAGCTCACGCCTTTTCGAAGACCTCGGTGCTCGGCGCGCACTCCGCGCGCTTCTCGGGCAAATGACGGGGTGGTCTCCCACGCGGCCGAGCAACAATACTAGGCACTTTCTCTGCACAATCGACTGCGGCGATAAGTTGACACCGACGCCGTGCGCATGCACCGGTAAGAATCATGGAGAGAAGGAACATTTCGGTTAGTGGCGATCTGTGGCGCCGACCCCACGGAGTATCATCAGCCGCCATCTCTTCCTCCTTTGATCTCTCTTTGAGGACTGCTACTTTCTTTTTTGCTTTTGTTTTGCCTTCCCTTCTTGGCTGTGTAGGCGCTGTCTTTCTCGCGGGTGCCGAGCTTCCGGTCCCTCAAGAAATTCCGTGCTCTCTTCACGGAAGTGATACGCGACACGGCCATCTAGCGACGATGACGTCACCGGCTTTATCGACTTGCCAGAGGGTGTGGTACACATCACGTACGACCTTCACTTGAAGAGTGCTCGGGAGAACGAGTTCAGGAGAGGCGCGGCAACACGCGGAAGACAAAAGATTACGTCAAAACAAAACATTCGAAAGGAAAACGAGCGGGTAAAACGCTTTGCCCAGTCTTCCGAGCCTGCTTCTCACGCATTGCGAAGGAGACCGGTTACGCCTTCTATCACGCGCCGTTCTCTAAATAGAGGTTGGCAACGCAAACTGTGACACCGTAACCGTTGCGCTACTGCAGTTAAAGTTTACAACAGTTTTAATGTGGCGAGAGTGTGGTAGGGGGGAAGTTGAAGTGCTATGAATGGTCAGTCACAACGTTGTAAGAAAACTTCTTATGGGAACGTGCTGGCTTGCTTAGCTGCCAGTTAAAGAAAGTGGTTGGTGTGTGCCTTCATTCAAAGGCCCACATTCAAAGGTATGGAGCGCACACATTCGTATCATCGGTATCGATAATGATGAAGAATTTGTAATGTCAAGTTCCCTATATGTATTAATAGAACAATAGTTGGACAGAAAAAGGGTCATTGGAACGGAGAGCTCCGCAAGGTAGTTCGAACATGTCCGAGAACATTCCGTGTTGAATAACGCATACGGCAAATCGATAACAACTTCGTGGTACTCGTAATAAAAGAAAATTGGTAACAAAAAACAACCAAAACTACATTTTCTCAGAAAACTTATAACAGTGATGCTGTTAAACAATCTTCAACATAGATTGAAAAAAGAAAAAAATAGCACAAACATCCCTCTGCGCCAGCAAGAAGAAAAAATAATATTTCCTTATAGAAATCACTACCATTTCATTATAGTAAAAACATTGACATTTTATTGGTAGAATTGATCAAAAGCAGAAATCAATGCTGCTGTGGGAAAGGTTACTGTACAATGGATAAAAAGTGAAGTTTAACGTTATTTCTTGATAAAGTAAGAATAGTTCCTTTACAGCGAAGCTCTTAGCCTCTCGATGGTCAGCATTTTTTCTGTCCGTCCTTCCATGAACAAAAATTATCATCATCAGCGATGCCTCTTACCCCTCCCCCCCCCCCCCCCCCCCCAAGCAAGCAAAGATGCAATGGCTCATGCACCTCGTAATGCAGGGGCTACAAGCACTCAGCAAAGTGAAGCGAACAGTGCATACCTTCATTGGAATCATGCATAGTCTACAGGACAGCGCACGTTACAGTAAAGAACACCTTCAAAACAAGCATCTGTCACAATCAGCAATGACTGATACACCCGTAAGCAATGACTCATACCCTCGTAAGCGAGCGAAAGACGCCATGGCTCATACCGCCGTCGGGCAGAGCCTACAAGCGCGCAGCAAAGTGAAGCCAACAGTGCCTGCATTCATTGGAACCACCTATACAATACACAAAACAGCATATGTTTCAATAAACAACAACCTCAAAACAAGCGTCCGAACCATCATTAAATCAATGCATACCCCTTCAACACTTCCAGTAGTGGTTTCGCAACAGCTTCGCTGGACATCCAATTTAGCAGGGCTGGGTTGGCATGGCGAGTCAACTGTTTTATGGTGGCAGTTCATTGTAGAAGACATAATAAGCTCCGTTTACCACGATTAGACCTCCTGTGGAGTACTGAGCACTCTTCGACGGCGTGTAAATGGGATGCATTGCTATTTACCTTTCTAGCTCAGAGTTATGTTATTTTAAAAAAATCTGATTAGCCGAGAAAGAAACTAAGGCACGCCAAAAACCCGAGGATACCTAGGCACGTCTTATAAGTTGTGAATGCGAAATCACTAATGTACAATTGGACATCGCTGAGCAGTCCTTCTAGTTACGGACTTCTCGCGGACAAGCGAGTGCGTTGAGACGCTTGACCAAAGCCTCTGAGATATTGGCTTGGCTTTGCTTTGGCTTCACCGAGACGCAGTTGGAACGCCGGCGAGAGCTTGCGCGGTTGAGCAACGCGCGGATAACACAGGGTTCCGAGAGTGAGAGCGAGGGGGACGTGGCGTCGCGGCGACGCCCTCTACCCTCACGCAACCCCTGGCGCGCTATTGCTGCAGCAAGTGTTCCGTTTAGCCCGTTCTGCCCCACCCAGGTGCGCTGGTGGCGTGTTGTCACAGCCAGTGGAAATTTAGGTGCTCTTTTTCGTTTGTCCAGACCACAGCTAGACACCGGTTTTTTTTCGCTCAGTGGACCATTTCATTCTTTCTCATCGGTACATTCGACGTTCTATGGAGATGGAAATCTTGTGTGTGCTGCATAAGTAGCCCCAGATATGTCTCACTGCTTTTTTTCTCTAGCTTTATATATTTGGCGATTCATGTTTTTTTTTTATCAAAGCAGATTCAAAAATGTAGTTGAGTAGAACTTGTTGCTGGGCGAGTTGGTTGGGATCTAATGAATACATTGTTGCGCCAGAAAAGGAAAATAAAGACTTGGGAAGGAAGATTAGGAAACGACAGATTGAGCGCTGATACTTCAACTGATTTTAATCTTACAGCAGGGCTGGGAGAATGAACAAATGTGCTTGCGTACATCAGTGATGCCTAGAGCGCTTACAGTGACGTTTTTAACAGTTGCAACTCGTTTTCAAACAGAAAAGCAGACGTGTTACTAATACAACTCGTGCCACTCTCTTTTATGTTATATGCCTCCAAAAGTTCTCTTGCTAAGGTATCACCACTCCTGCCAAGTATCTTTATCTCACGCAATAGTGGCTGGCATGTTCCTTCCAGGCAAACCGTGCAATGCGCAGGTAAATTCGCATTACCTTTGTTGATTACAGACAATTCATGCTCCCGGCCCCGGTCATTAACACATCTTCCCGTTTGTCCAACGTAGGATTTCCCACATTTTAGCCGTATTTCGTATATAATGCCCGTCACACATTTTACGTACTGTCTAGTGTGCTTTTTCTGGCATCCTGACTTTTTGTCAACGCGGCTTATGCCTGGACACAGTCCAGCCAACTTGCCTGGTGCTGAGAAAACAACTGGCACACCAAACCTAGTAGCGACTTTCTTCAAGTTGTGGGAAAGCTTGTGGACGTACGGCACCACTGTCGGTTTGCCTCGTTTTTGGTCTGACCTAGGCGTATGCCTTTTTCCCTTCACCTTCTGGAGCAATGTTTTAGACACCGCCCCAACGACCGAGCTCGTGTAGCCGGCTGTGTGTAGCCTCGCCAATTGCTTATCAAAGCTAGTCTGCATCGCGTGGGGGCACGACTTCATGAGAGCAGATTAAAGGCAAAGAGTGGCTATTCCTCTTTTAACTAGCTTTGAGTGTGCCGAATCATACGGTAGCAATTCGTTCTGGGCACGTGGGCTATATATACTGTGAACATACGTGGTCTTTGTCAAAAACTAAAGACAAATCTAAAGAACTGAAGAGTGCCATGGGAAGAGATTTCATGTGTAAATTGCATGCCCTTCCGATGTAGTCTAAAAACATCTAAGACATGGCTAATGCACTGGTCAACGGTAAAATCATGGTTACCTTTTAAAATAATTTTAGAAAATCATCGACATATCTAAAAGCCTTCCCAGTAGAACCTATCGTCAAAGGAACTGTGCAGGTCGCGATCAATCGAAGCCAAGAAAATGTCACACAGCACAGGAGCGACGCAGGACCCAATGCACATCCCTTGTCGTTGAAGATACAATTCGTTGTTAAAAGAACTAAAAGTAGACTTTAAGTAAAATTCCAATAAAACCATAAAATTGTCAATGCATATGCCCACTACATTCTGAAAATCTACTGGGCGGTTGCGGTCAATGCAATCCCTAACAGAGGAACACATTTCCTGTTGAGGTACTGAGTAAAACAAATCAACTATGTCTACAGAAAATGCGCGTGCGATAGAGGCGTTTCCTTTCAGGAACTGAATTACATCTCCAGACCTCTTAGTCGTGAAAGCATCATTCACTCGCAACGATTTCAAGTTCTTTAAGAGAAACTGGCTAACTACCTGCCGCCCAACAGCCTTTCTCAGCGCTCAATCTGTCGTTTCGTACTCTTCCTTCCCAAGCCTTTATTTTCCTTTTTTGGCGCAACAAAGTATTCATTTGATGCAAAAATACTTAGCATTTACTAACACGAGACCTCAATCTATTCTGTATATTATTCAGCGATATAATTTGCCTGTAAATCTTTCGAACAACGTCTCAACACTCTTCTTAAATTATTTACAGCGACTGAAGGAGTACATCTGCGAGATTGTGTACAATTTAACTTTACTTTTATTATTTCTTTATCTACAGATAGCTTTATTAGCACTTTATCTCTTTCATTCGTATTCGGTTACTTTCATAACAATAACTATATAGCTAGAATTCTTAGTTGGGTTGACTCGATGATAATAATGCTAATTTTTCTACATCAAGACCATTTTCAGTGAATTTATTAGATATATCTTAATTTAAAGTGTAATGAACTTTCTCTCATTGGCAGAACTGGCACAATTAAACGCTTTGATGCCAATGCGCAACGCACGGCTTAAGTGCTTTACTGGCCTTAATGAGGTCAAAACCCACGGGCCGTGACTGCTTTCTTAGATTTTCAGTGTTGCAGCGGACGCCCTTATGAGACCCGTCTTCGAATTAAACGGATCTCCGCGCGGCGTTCTCAGGCTGTAGATTGATTATACGGTTCTGTGACTCTGGAGCCTGCAAAGAAGATGCTCAAGTGTAATGAGCAGAAGGCGCCCAGCGCGCAGCTCTCGAGAAAATGTGTGTCCACATCTTCCGGACAATCTAAACGGCCTCCAAGCCAGCTTCATTTGTGTCAATGTGGATAATTTAGGTCGAGGATAGCTTCGCATTCTACGGGAAAGAATGGGACGCGACGCTGATATTAATTATCGCTTCCATGATTCTATGGGTTAACTTCTGGTTTTCTCCACCGTTTACGGCAGTCGTTTACATTAGTTTTTGTGCGGAGGAGAGAAATAATTATCTGACGCTCACGTCACGAAGGCTCAACTGCTAGAGAACCTACAGTACGCAAAAGCTATAGGCTAGGACTTTCTGGAGTTCACTCCGAACTTATCGTTTGAGCTCACTACTAACGCATACTACTTCACACGAAAACCAGCTATTGCGTCGCTTTCTGTCGGTAAGGGTTCCTATGACGACGTTTCAAGTGAAGTTGACGCGCTTTGTCACAGAATGGCGCTGCCCTTTGTGAGCGTCGCCTGTTACAACCTAGCCAGTGCAACACTGTATGTTGCATAAGGTGTTACTGAAGTAGCGCTACTCGGTATCTGTAAACGTTATGACGTCAAAATGCAAAGCAGGAAGGAATGGGCTTCACAACATAGAAATTGCATTGTACTCCCGCAACCGTGGGCGAGTGCAATTAAATTGAGGTAGGAAGGACATGAGGATAGGAATGTACGATAGCTTTCTTCATTTACCGTCGGGAAATTATCTGAAAATGAATACCTACTTGAATATGTGCCATCATTGCAAGGTTTTGTCAGGCGACCATGGAAATCAGTGCTCCTCGTGGCTTTTTTTGCGTGTGTGGCTATTAGATGTGGCACTTCCATTCTGAAACACAGGAAGCATTCATCATGAGCACTAGAAATGCCGAATATTTCGTTCTAGCATTTAAATTCGCGCAGTAACTTAAGTATTACCGTTCTTATCTAATATACGTAAGTACTATTCACTTTCGGTATCCAAGCAAAAATAATGAAGTCTTGGGGAACTTGGTCGGTTTGCGTATCTCTGCCATCTTAGCGACGTCCATGATACGATAAATATACCTTCTACTGCAGCGAAGCATGCCAAAGCAGAAAACACGAAACATTTTCCGTCGGCAATATCTTGTTTATTGGTAGCTGTTGCGCGAACCTACTGCGCATAATTTCACAGTCTCGTTGAAAACTTATAATGCGAGGCAAGGTCCTTGGAGGATTACGTTTTCTCTTCAGTCCTACGGGAGAGATGTAAAAGAGGCACCGAGATAATGGTCCAATATTTGCTATGTTCTTTCCATCTTGAATCAGCTCCTCTACACCAACGTAGTGCTCAGTGTCACGGTCCTTGTCTCGACAATCTCTGATTACGACATCTGATCTGCCGCCAGAAGTGCGGTACAATCCCCAGCAGTTCCCTCACAAAGGTGGATTCTCAGTGGCAAGGAGAATAGCCCGTCGCCCGTGCAGTCGGGAATGCGATGGCGCCAGACCACAGACTTAGTCAGGCTCCCCAGATGTGGTTGCGATAAAGCCAAGCCCCTGTAGCGAGTGAGTGGCCTTTGTAAGAACACTGGACGTGATAAGAATGTTTCATCAAATGCACTCTCAAGAATATAGGCGTAAACGATTTCTGAAGCATTCACGCTTTCACGTACGTTTGAAATCATCGCTTCTCTCGGCCTGCAGCTGCGGCACTGTGACTGCGATGTTGCGAGACAAGGTCACGTGCCCTAATCCAGGCCGCTGCACTAAATTCAAATGGGCGCTGAATGCAAGGATGCTTGTGTTCTGAGGTATAGATGAAGGTTGAGAAAACACGCAGGTGATCACATATAATACGAAGACCCCTACTGCGTCGCCTCTGGGAGCTCAGGCGTTTCCTTGAGACGTTATGCCTCATCAATTATTGTAACTACTACTGCTGCTAGAGCGCCCCTTCGGGATGAAGGATGGCCTAGAAACAGAAATGGCAGGCATAAGTTTTGCGTTAGCTTCACTGGACTTCAAGTGTTGGCATAAGTAGGTGCCGTTGAGCAGTCGTACGTAACACAGTTTTCATGAAATTTGAACCATTGCATATCCTCTTTTCTAATTCAGTTAGTGCCTTGGAATAGCCTACCGTAAGGAAGCTGAAGCAAACAAACCGTCGAAGATATTAAGCGTCACCTGACGTGGTCACTGTACGCAGCGACAACTTTATGTTGTCTAAACATAATTTGTTTCCTACGTTCCTGCATGTAGCCCGCTTATTAATCATGTGTTGACTACGTAGCGTACAAAACTGCGCAGTTAATTCTTTCCTTCTCTTGTTCAAGGCTTTTTTTATGTTGAATAAAAAAGCCGGCAGATCCCACGCCCTATGGGAATCGATGTTCTGCTAAGCACTGAGGGGGCAGCCTACCAAGTTAAAGAAACAACCACAAGAGCACCAAGACGCAGATGGCTGTTTCATGACTTTAACGACACGCATGCTATGCCATGCATGTCATGGCATAGCATGTCATGGCATGTCATGTCATGGCTTAATTACATGCATGAATGTGATGACATTCATGCCATGACCTATTATTTATGTTCGTCATACACTCTTGTCATACTATGCCAATTTTGGGGCATACCAAGTTAATGAAACGACCATGAGAGCGCCAGGACGTAGGCGGCTGTTTCATGACCTTAATGACACACATGTCATGATATTCACGTCATTACCGATAATTTATGATCGCCATACACTCTTGTGATACAAAACAACTTTGGTATATACGAAGTTAACGAAACTAGCGAGTGTTTGAATCGCACCGCTGGTACGAGTTGTTGTGGTCGCACCGCTGGTGCGATTGGTTGGGAACTCGGAGCTGACGCCCGTGGTTGTACCTGGGTCGCAAGCCCCAAGGGTAGCGTTGGCCTGGCGGCCTGGGGTACAACTGGAAGCATCCGAAGGTCCCGGCAAAGCATGAGTCGACTGGTAACAACAAAACAACTTGTTTATTTTAACATCGCAAAGAGTTGGCGGTCAGGTTGACCGGAGTAGAGAGACGGGAGAGCACTTTACTCAACAGAAGAAATCGGAGCCCTCCCTTTTGGCGTCCGGGGGCAGCTGTTTTTATACTCTCGCAGTTGAGGGCAAGAAGGAACCCCTCAATAGACGAGCACGTGATTGTACAATGGGTTAAGGTGACGCATACTGTCGTAGCGCCGCTGGTCGGGCACAAAGACTGGGAGGAGAAGGTAACTTCTGCTCTCGTAGCGCCTCTGGTCGGGCACAATGACTGGAAGGAGAAGGTGACTTCGGCTCTCGTAGCGCCTCTGGTCGGGCACAATGGCACATACACTCACACACGCACATGAAGACACGTGGCATCGGAACATGCCTGGAAACGCCTGGAAACGCCTGGAAACGCCTGGAAACGCCTGGCGGGGAGCGTAGCGGCGACGCCGAACGGGCCAAAATGTCTGCCGCTTTGTTGCAGTCGCGCCGGCAAAACCGCGCGTCGTAGGCGAAACGTAACAGACCGCCCCGCCGGGGAAAGGAGATCCCGATGGACAGGGGACTGCATCCGCTGTCCGGAGGGATGTCGCTCGATGATGCTCATAACCGAAGTCGGGCGTCCCTCGACGTTTCTTGAGCGCAGCGCACAGAGAAGGCCTCGTTCTCTCGTTCAGGTTCGCACGGGACACTGCAAAGTGACTTCGGGAGAGTTCACATTCTGGTTCTCGTTCCCGGCAAGCGTTAGAACTACGCTGAAACTCAACCGCTCAGTCAGCAAGCACGGCACAACCCTCACTAAGCCCTGCCAGGCTCTTTCCCCTTTTTATACCACTGCCTAGTTCCTTACAGTAGTCTAGCATCACTCAGAACGCGTCCACAAATTGGAAAATTGCACTAGAAAGCATATCATCACTTTGAAACACTAAACAAAAGCAATATGTTAAAAAAATCCTGCCTCAGGAAGAAAAACATCAGTAACAAACAATTTTGAGGCTGATTCCTACGTTAGGGGCTTCGACTTAAGCCATCGGCGTTACCGTTGAGACTCCCCTTTTTGTAACGCACCTCAAAGGAATATTGTTGCAAAGCGAGGCTCCAGCGCAGGAGGCGGCCATTTTTGGGAGAGATGGTCTGCAGCCATTGGAGAGGGCAGTGATCCGTCTCAATGATAAACCTCGAGCCGGCTAGATAGCATGACAATTTCTGAACGGCCCACACGAGACATGCACGCTCTTTCTCGGTGGCGCTATACGCCTGCTCACGACTGGTCAGCTTACGACTAGCATACAGGACGGGGTGTTCTACTTCTCCATTTTCCCGTTGGCACAGTACAACGCCCATGCCTCGCTCACTAGCATCGCACTGAACAACGAACCCTTTTGTATAGTCTGGCGATCGTAGCACAGGCTGGCTTGTTAGGGCACTCTTTAGGGCGCTAAAAGCTCTTTCCTTTGTCTCGTCCCAGACGATTGTTTGAGGCTCTGTTTTTCTTAGAGCATCCGTCAGGGGAGCCGCGATATCAGAGTACCTAGGGATGTACCTCTGATAGTAGCCGGCGACACCTAAGAACGACCGAATATCGGTCTTCGTGCGCGGTTGCGGAAAGTCTCGCACAGCGGCCACTTTTATTTCAGAGGGGCGGCGACGACCCTGACCAATCACGTGACCGAGGTAGACAACCTCGGCCTGTGCTAACTGGCACTTAGGAGCCTTGACTGTCAAGCCCGCTTCGCGCAGGCGGGTTAGCACTGCCCGCAAGTGTGCCATTTGCTCAGACCAGGATGCGGAGAATATCGCTACGTCGTCTAGATACGGTAAAGCGAATTCTTGCTGTCCCCGCAACACTTTATCCATGAGGCTTGAAAAACAGTATGGCGCGTTCCTCAAACCAAAACTCAACACTTTAGGACGGAATGTTCCCATTGGTGAAATGAACGCCGCATACCTACTAGCCTCTTCTGTAAGTGGAACCTGCCAATAACCCCTGACAAGATCTAGGGTGGAAATAAACTGAGCGCTACTAACTTTCTCAAGGCGCTCCTCGATGTTAGGGATCGGATAAATTTGATCCTTAGTGATGGAATTAAGCCTGCGGTAGTCGACGCAAGGACGAGGTTCCTTGCCCGGTACCTCAACTAAAATCAAAGGGGAGGTATAATCACTCTCACCTGCCTCAATAACACCGAGCTGTAGCATTTTTTTTACCTCAGCCTCCATAATATCGCTCTGGCGGGGTGACACCCGGTACGCCTTGGATCGTACTGGCTCTGGGGAGGTAAGTTCTATGTCATGAGTAAGGACAGAAGTCCTACCAGGCCTCTCAGAGAACAGACCTTGAAACTCTTGTAAGAGCTGGTGTAGTTCGGTTTTCTGCTCACGCGACAGCGATGCTCCACTGACTAAGTCACTAATGACTTGACCGGTGTCTTCCCTGTTCGTCACTGAGCCTAGTCCCGGAAGCTCGACCGGAAGCTCTTCAGGAACGTTTACCATCATGCACACCACTGCTTCCCTTTGTCTATAAGGTTTGAGCAGATTACAGTGGTAAACTTGCTGTGCTTTCCGCTTTCCTGGCAGACTTACCACGTAGTTAACGTCCGACAGTTTCTGAACAATTCGTGCTGGGCCCTCCCACTGCACGTCTAGTTTGTTGTTTAGCGATGTGCGCAATATCATGACCTCATCGCCCACCTCAAAACGACGGGCCCTGGCTGTCCGATCATAATAAACCTTGGCCCTCTGCTGGGCCTTTGCCATTGCTTCACCTGACAACTCCTGTGCCCTTCTTAAGCGTTCGAGGAGCTTAAGCACGTACTCCACCACGACTGGGTCGTCGCCCCTGCCTTCCCATGATTCTCGAAGCATGCGAAGCGGAGACCGAAGCGAGCGACCGTACACCAGTTCAGCTGGCGAAAACCCCGTAGCCGCATGCGGCGCGGTCCTTAATGCAAACATCACCCCAGGCAGACACAGCTCCCAGTCAGTTCGATGTTCAAAACAAAATGCTCTCAACACGCGCTTCATGACGGAGTGGAGCTTCTCAACGGAATTCGACTGTGGGTGGTACACTGAGCTGTGTAGCAGCTTTACCCCACACCTTTCGAGAAAAGTTGTCGTCAAAGCGCTAGTAAACACTGTGCCCTGATCTGATTGAATTTCTGCAGGAAAACCAACTCGCGGAAATATGGACAGTAGTGCATTGACTATCTCAACTGAGCTGAGTTCTTTAAGCGGCACTGCTTCAGGGAACTTTGTCGCTGGGCAGATCACAGTCAAAATGTGTCTGTACCCCGTGGCTGTTACCGGCAGAGGTCCCACTGTATCAATAACGAGCCGTCTAAAAGGCTCCGTAATGATAGGTACCAATTTCAACGGCGCCCTTGATTTGTCCCCTGGTTTGCCCACCCGCTGACAGGTGTCACATGACCTCACGAAGTGGTCTGCGTCCCGAAAACACCCTGGCCAATAGTACTCTTGCAAGAGACGGTCCTTAGTTTTCTTAACTCCTAGGTGTCCGGACCACGAACCCCCATGCGACAAGCGCAACAGATCCTGACGATAGCATTGAGGCACGATCAGCTGATCGAACTCCACTCCTCTGCGGTCTAGATACTTCCGGTACAGGACTCCACCTCTTTCCACAAAACGCACATTTTTCCTGGGGATACCTTCCTTGACATTGCAGCGCACGTTTTCCAGGCTGCCATCCTTCTTTTGCTCGGCTATCAAAGCCGACCGGCTGACTTTTAGCAACCTATCAAGTCCGTCTGACGTAGGCGCGATGAGCAAATCTGTAGATAGCTCTTCTAACTTTCCCTTATCGGGCATTTCCTCTCCAGTATCTGGCGCCTTCAACGCTACAGACTCAATTTTATTCAGTTCGGGCGTGCTCTGAATATCAGCTTGCTGCGCCTCTGACCCTTTTTCGTTGTTTGATAACGTCGGCCCCGCAACTACCGCCTTTGCAGCGAGCTCCCGAACCTTCGATCTGGTTAAGGCCTGAACACTAGCTTCACCAAACAAAAGCCCCTTCTCGCGCAGGAGGTGATCGGACCTGTTCGAAAATAGGTACGGGTACTGGGGGGGCAGCATAGATGACACTGCCGCCTCCGTCTCAAGCGCTCCGAAACGTCCTTCAGTAAGCACCTTTGCTACTGGCAGACACACGCTATGAGCTTCCACGGCTTGCTTGATCCATGCGCACTCGCCCGTGAACATATGGGGTTCTTCATAAGACGGGTGAACTACATCCATCGTAGCTGCGGAATCGCGAAGCACACGGCACTCTTTCCCGTTCACGAGGAGGTCTCGCATGTAAGGCTCGAGAAGCTTCATGTTCTCGTCAGTGCTGCCTATTGAAAAAAACACAACTTTTGGTGTTGTTTCCGGACACTGCGCCGACAAGTGACCCGGCTTCTGGCACGTATAACACACGCGCGCTTGCCTCATCTCGAACCGCTTTCTGCGTTCGGCTTCGGCTGCCGCCGTCTCCTTAGGTTCGGTCGCACTGCTTCCACTCGCATCCGCACTACGCGTGTTCCCCTTTGCTCTCATGGGTGTGAACTTCGGCCTCTCAAACTTCGAGCCAAATTCACCCTTTTGACCGTCCTTAGCTCCGCGAGCCCGACGCGTCACAAACTCCTCGGCTAGCTCAGCGGCTTTAGCCACCGTACAAACGTCTGGCCTATCCAAGACCCAGTACCGCACGTTCTCCGGTAACCGACTATAAAACTGTTCTAGCCCGAAACACTGTAGAACTTTATCGTGGTCACCAAACGCTTTCTCTTCTTTGAGCCACTCCTGCATGTTTGACATAAGCCTGTACGCAAACTCCGTATATGACTCACTTCTGCCTTTCTCATTTTCCCGAAACTTCCGACGGAACGCCTCCGCTGACAGCCTGTACTTTTTTAGCAGACTCGATTTCATTTTGTCGAAATCCTCTGCCTCCTCTCTATCCAAGCGAGCGACTACGTCGGCCGCCTCGCCGGGTAACAAAGTGAGCAAGCGCTGTGGCCACGTTTCCCGAGAGAACCCCTGCTTCTCGCACGTTCGCTCAAAGTTAACCAGGAACAAACCAATGTCCTCTCCAAGCTTAAACGGCCGCATCAGGTCAGTCATTTTGAACAATACTCGTTCTCCTGCACCGTGTGCCTGACTTCCATTACGAGCGCGTTCCATCTCTATCTCGAGACGCTTCATTTCCAAAGCGTGTTGACGGTCACGCTCTTGTTTTTCTTTCTGTTCTTTAAGTTCGCGCTCCTGTCTTTTTGCAGTCTCCCTCTCCTCAATGGTCTCAAGGCATTCCGACAGCTCGTCATCCTCAGCCTCTAACTCAAGAATAGCCTTTAGCAGTTCAGGTTTTCTTAGTTTGTCTGAGACATCCAGACCCAACTCTCTTGCAAGCTCCAACAATTTCGGTTTGCGCAACGACTTCAAATCCATGGCTGCTATGAATGCTGCTTTCTCTACTGCTTACTATTGTCTTGCCGCAAACTAACCCGGCAGCAACGACAACCACAATTACCAGCTCTGTTTCTGACACTAACAAAAGCCTGGCAAAGCTCAGAAGAAGAAAGTCCCGCACTCACCAAACCTCGCAGCCAAGAGTCCAGCGCAGTCGTTCCGCTGCAGGCAACCAGTCATCACACAGGGCTCGTTGCACTGCTCCCGGATCGTCGTTGAGCTGCTCAGCATACAGTCAACTGCATCTCTTCGCTGCTGGCCTCCGTTGTCGCGATCTCACCGCTGGCAGACAGTTGTTTGAATCGCACCGCTGGTACGAGTTTTTGTGGTCGCACCGCTGGTGCGATTGGTTGGGAACTCGGCGCTGACGCCCGTGGTTGTACCTGGGTCGCAAGCCCCAAGGGTAGCGTTGGCCTGGCGGCCTGGGGTACAACTGGAAGCATCCGAAGGTCCCGGCAAAGCATGAGTCGACTGGTAACAACAAAACAACTTGTTTATTTTAACATCGCAAAGAGTTGGCGGTCAGGTTGACCGGAGTAGAGAGACGGGAGAGCACTTTACTCAACAGAAGAAATCGGAGCCCTCCCTTTTGGCGTCCGGGGGCAGCTGTTTTTATACTCTCGCAGTTGAGGGCAAGAAGGAACCCCTCAATAGACGAGCACGTGATTGTACAATGGGTTAAGGTGACGCATACTGTCGTAGCGCCGCTGGTCGGGCACAAAGACTGGGAGGAGAAGGTAACTTCTGCTCTCGTAGCGCCTCTGGTCGGGCACAATGACTGGAAGGAGAAGGTGACTTCGGCTCTCGTAGCGCCTCTGGTCGGGCACAATGGCACATACACTCACACACGCACATGAAGACACGTGGCATCGGAACATGCCTGGAAACGCCTGGAAACGCCTGGAAACGCCTGGAAACGCCTGGCGGGGAGCGTAGCGGCGACGCCGAACGGGCCAAAATGTCTGCCGCTTTGTTGCAGTCGCGCCGGCAAAACCGCGCGTCGTAGGCGAAACGTAACACGAGCTAAACTGGTTAACCTCCCTGCCTTTCGTTCTCCACATTTTTCTTCCTTCCTTACTATAAGTTCTTCAGCATAACTTACGAATACCTTGTTCGTTGTGGTCTAATTTTCTCGATGACCTCAATACGGGGGTAGGCTGAAACACTTGCGTGCCTGCCTGTAACTGCTGTAAAGCCCACATAACTTCTTTAGCTGAAACTGTCGCTCCTAGTTCATATTTTATATCCACACAACAGTACTAATTGCCTTTCTTTGCATTTATTAGTTCAATCAACCAACTGCATGGATTGCTGCTGGCAGTCAGAATATCCCATGTTGAGTCTGGCCCAGTAACCAATGTCTGTGCAAGAATGGTTGCCCTGCATGTCAGTAGGCTCACTGTGTTGGCATATCTCCTATGGACGGCACGCAGGTTCTTCCATAGGGCCAAAACATGATCTCACAAAATACCTACCGTGCCCAGAGAAGCTTTGAGGCGTTTGAGAGTGCGTCGGTTCACCTCCAGGTGGGTCGGTGCATCTGCCCCACCTGCTGTGGGGACAGCCGGTGCATATGCATTCCTTGTGGGAACGGGCGCTGCGGGAACAGGCACTGCACGGGTGGATGCAGGGGAGAGAGTCTCTGTAGAGGCTGGTCGGTCGACGTTCGTCGCACCACCACAGGTGTCTCCATCCCGCTCCCCATCGTCGTCAACCGAATGATACATTCGGTTGTACAGCTGTGCCGGCGTGGCGTCTTCGCTGGTGCCTGCAAGCACAGGGCACACGAGCGTACTTCAAGTACAGCATGCTCGCCATATGCAAGAAATCACCTCACACCCTTGGGATTCGCAGTAACAATTGGTGCAGTAGACAAACATGAAAAGCACACGCACCGGCAACGTCAAAACCGTCATCGGTGGTGTTAGCCTCTGGGTCGACGACCGTGCTACGTTTTGCGTATCTGCCAGCGGGCATATTTCTGGCACAGCTGCCGATTTTCTTGCTAATGCGTTTGAATCTGCATTCAAGACCTTGATCATCTTTCTTGCTGCACGCACTTTGTATAGAGTGCCTTCGATGCGGCTAAGGATATCTTGTGGCTGTTCATCACGTTCCCGATATTCTTCTTCGGTTCCTGGCCTACAAACAGCATGCGCACGAAATTCAAGCTCGCGCAATGCCCACGTTGCAGCATGCAATGAAGGCACCAACCATACTGTTTTTTTATTTCGCCGGTCTTTGTAGAGCAACGTGCTAGGAACAGGTTCATGCGCCCGCGAATGCTGCACACCGAAAATGGCTTCTTCAGTGTGTTTTTCAGACACTAGGCGATCTCTTCTCGCTTGTCGGGATGCCGGAATGGGTCGGCTGTCTGCACTTCCGCCAGCATGGCCACATCGTCTTTTAACGTGAAGTACACACGATTTGCACCAGGTTTGATGTTGCTATCCGCGTCTGACGCCCCGTTGCAGTCATCTTGCACTCTCGTTTCTCGTTTGTTCGAGGTCTCGCGAGAACGTCACGTAGCAAGGTTTGCGGTACGTGCCATGGTACCTACGCAGCATCTTGTTACGGGTGTAGGCACGCATCCGTGAAGCAGATACGTTACGTTCTGCGCATGCGCATTTCTCTCCCGCAGGCTTGCAGCGTACGCAGTGTTGTTACGTACACCCAACTAAAAGTGTCTAATATAGTCAAACGAAACATGGACACGAACAACACATTACGTCACGTTGGCGACACCAAACCTATCGTTTACTTTTCATCCAGAAATATTTTCTCGCTAAAGTGACCCATGGACAGCGACTATAGTTTAACGGGTGGTCCGACACACTGGCGCCGCCAACGGAAGCGGACGCGGCATACGCGCTCCGACAGGCCTTAAATCTAACGACGCTCGCCCGCGGGCCGATAACGTTGGACTATAAACGCGCCTTAAATTAGAGTCGCCCGAACCGAGGCAATCGGACAGCAACGAGAGAAAGATCCCGAAGTGAGGGAGCGGGAGGCCGAAGCAATCCGGTACCGCTACCTGTTTGTTACTTAACCGTGACGTAGGTCAGGTGCACGCCGGACAAGCTTCGCTTATCACCATTTTCCGGAAGGGGAAGGGTTAGCCATATTTTTTGGTTAAAAAGAGACCTTGTAACAGAGTAAGAAACCGAGAGGAAGAGACAAATGGGGCGTGTGCGTATAGCATGTACGGGGAACAACGAAACATATGAACAGTTAAGCAAGACGTGAGGCAAGGTAAGATATAGTAAAAGTAATAAATAATGTTCTTTCTGTGGAATCATTTCACTGTTGCGTCTCGTTACACTGGCATAAAGGTTCTCGAAAAAAAAAGTAAGGTCGCAATTTCGCAGACGAAGCATCGACTGCGATAGCAAATTAGTGGACAGCTATACGAAGTAAGAATAGTAGTTTTATCGGCCGTATAAACTTGTAAACATAGGCATACTATAGTCGCAGACAACTTTCAGTGGGTATAAAGAGGAAGCTACAGGCGCGTGGCTGCTGCGCATGTGTTACCGCGCCAAGTAGCCCGGCAGCGTTTTACAGTAATTTTGGGAGCTCGGAAGAGACGCTGTATCAACGCAGCTTCCACGTGCGACGGTTTTGCGTTTCCCCAGACGCGGCAGGGAAAAGCCACAAAATTACCCTCAGTGGTGCGTTCTGTCTTATTTAACTGTTGCTAATAGGTTGTTCGTGCTTTCTTTTTCCTCAGCTTAAGCTATCGTCGATTAAAACGTGGGATTCTTTTAAGAAGCAATCTCACAGAAAATTGTCCGCAAGTACAACGAAATTAACAAGCATGGTGTCACGCGTTCACAAACTAGTATGAACACATCTCGCTCGATGGCCGTGGGAACTCGCTGTCCAAACATTGCGGTGAGGAAACGCGGTAGCAGCAGTGAGCGAATTGACCTTTGTGCAGCCTCTCTCATCAACGCGAACTACGCCTTGAAAACACAGCGCAGCGCGAACTCTGTAACCGTCGCAGATGGCTTTCAAGATACAGCGGCCCGGCTGGGCGCGTGCGGTCCCCTGGGCTGCCCAGAGTAGAACGCCCCCTTCCCCCTCATTACCTCACCCTCGAAGCCTTGCGCGCAACGGAAAGTGGCGCGCTTCCTCCTCGCTTTCCGCCGTTCCGTGAGCGATATTGAGCCACGACCGCCGGCTTACCCTCGCACGCTTTCACGCGCACATACAGCACATAGCTCGCGGAGACGATTTCATCGCACGTTGACTTGGTATCGAACCTCACTGTGACGCCGACGCCGACACCGACGGCGGAAATGCGCCTGAAGTATCCACATCATTGCTTTCGCAATAAAAGGCAAAACGCCGCCAATAAGACGGCTATGCCTTGAATGAATGAATGAACTTTATTCCGGCCCCTTTTAAGAAAGGGTAGGGGCCGGGGGGGAGAGAGGGAGGTCTAAGTACTCCGATCCCAGAAGGCGTCTCTCACCACATTATGTTGCTAGACGTCCGTCTACCAGTCGTGGTAGGCCTCCGCTACCTCCTCAGCCCAACTCAGGACTCGGTCCTGTAGGGTGGGATCGGAGCTGCGCAGGGCAGTCTCCCACAGCTCCTCGCTACTAATTAATGATCTGAGCGTGCGGGGGGGAGTTTTGATGGGGCATTGCCACATGATATGGGAGAGATCTGCTATGGGGACAGGGCAAAAGCGACACTTGGGTGTCGGGAATGTGGCGGCAAAGAATACGAGCAAAGTGCGTGGGGTAAGAAAAGTGCGATTTTGTAGTTGTCGCCACAGTATTTCTCTCTGGCGCGTTCTAGGCAAAGAGAGAGGTGGATACATCAGGCGTTGGCGTCTGTAATGTGTGCAAATTTCATGGAATGTGACGAGTGTGTCTTTATTGGTGTCTTGTTGGGAGTCATTTGGTTCTAGAGTTCGGCCCATATTTGCGGCCACTCGGTCCGTGAATCCTCGAACAGCGGCATGAGCCATTTAGTTGTCGTGCTGATGTGCTGGAGTCCATACGAGAGCGGTGACTTTTTCTGGTGGATGAGCTACAAGTAGAGAGTGCGCGAAATTGTTAATGTAGCCGTTACTGAAGTTCTGGATAGCAGTCTTAGAGTCACTAATGATGACGTCGCAGTCGGGTAGGACCGATGCGAGTGCAATGGCGGCCTCTTCCCCGTCACCCGCCGAGGTGGTCTTGACTGATGCTGACTAAACAGTGTTGCCCTGGTTGTCTACGACCGCTATAGCCTAACGGTGTTTAGGGGTGTATGCTGCAGTGTCGACATAGTACACTCCTTCAGCCTGTCCATAGCTGCGTGGTAGCGCCTTGGCTCGAAGTTTGCGTCGTTTAACGTGAAATTCGGGGTGCATGTTTCTGCGTAGCGGTTGGATGTTGTATTGGCCATGTATTTTCGGAGGAAGTTAAAGGGACCCTGAAACGCTTTTGACGATTTTCTACAAACGTATTGAGTCGTTAGAGTAGGTCCTTCTGATCATTAATTGACACATCTAAGTGCTCCGCGTAAAGCGTGTAATTTATTATAAGGTTTTAAATATGCACATCGCTGCCGATCGCAGCGCACTGCTCGGCGGAATTTTAAGCCGCCCCTACCCATATGACCGAAATCTCCCATACGACGTCATTGGGGCGAGCTATCCGATTGGCTGACAAGGGCGCGTGATCGATAATTTTTCCAACTTTACGGTAAACAAATTACCTTCGTAATAGCTGGAATGTTAGTTAATTTGTTTTTATGAAAAGAAAGTAACATAAAGAGAATGCACAAGAACAATTTTTCAGTACACTTAAGCACTTCCGGCACACAGCGTGTGTCGTCTGCTTGTGTTACAACGTACTCCATTTTGAAGAGAGCTCCGCGGTCAGAGTCGGTCTCAGTCTTTTCGCGAGCACTATGATTCGACTTTGTTGCCTTGTGGACTGCAAACGTAGCGACTGGCAATATGTCAAGCTGCGACATCGTGTCCCTCTGCAAGGCAGCGTACGAGCGAACTGCCTGCTGCGCATCAGACTGCCGCTAACCGATCGGCGCCAGGATTTGCGCGTTTGTGGCCGTCATTTTACACCGGAAGATTACTAGCGCAATAGCGTTTCGCGAGTCCGGTATAGGGCAGACGCAAGCGCAAGGGGACAGAGTCTGGCCGCTTAACTGTGCCGTAACGGGATGAGCCATGAGATGAGCAGAAGGGCAAATATGAATGGTCTGCATAGTGCAGACACCTGGTGGCACAAAGCTCAACCATACACAGTAGCAGCAACGAAGTGTATTCTTCTTTGCTGCTGGTGTGTATTTTTCGCAGGAGTGTAATCATCAACACGTGTTTTTATAAATGTTTAAATTGTTTTACACTTGGTTAGAGCAATATTAGCGCTTTGTTTGGCTGGTTAAGCGCTGCGCCAACAAGTGTATGGACCGCGAAGACCGATCAGGCCGCTCACGTACGTCTACGCTAATGTTCCTTCTTCAGCTTGAGTTTATGCCTCCAGTCATTTGCCGAAATGACCAGCTTGCCTGTGGTTACCGGAATACAAAACACGTTCGGTGCTACGACAGAATGCTTGCAACGCACGCTGCTTCGATAGCTCTCGCTTGGGGTCGACGGCCAAGCGGCTAGCGGAGAGGTCTCGCGCGGGCGGGCTCCAAAACAACCGGAAGTGGACGATGTGACGTCGCATCGTGACGCTGAACCAGTGAAGGCGGAGCTTAGTCCCGCTCGCTCGGCGAACGAGTTGAGGAGGAAAAGCATGGCTAGGGAGGAGGGTAACTTCTAATCGCTTGTAGCTCCATTAATACGTAACGCTTCACTTAAATTGTGGTGCGAATGTTCTACTTAAGCTGTACCCTACGCGTCTACAAAATTTGTCCGAACCGTTTCAGGGGCCCTTAAATGTCGCTTGCTCTCGTTGAATGGTGCAGCATGATGAAGTTCTCTCAGGATCTGACGCCCAGCTTCAGTGGTGGTGAGTCTATGGTATTGCGATGATAGATGGGCTTCGGTTAATTCTTGAAGGGTATTTAGCGTAGTCGTGGCCATCACCCTTTGTGTGGATGCTCTAATTGGAACACCAAGAGCGACTTTGTGTATCTTGCGGATCAAACAATTCACAGTATCCTCTTCGTGACTAGAGAGTGAGAGATATGGTAGTGCGAAGGTGATTTTGCTTAAGACAGAAGCCTTGATTAGCTGAGTTAGCTGCTTCTCTCGAAGCCCTCCGTGTTTGCTGGAGATTCTCCCTATCAGGCGGAGCGTATTATCTACCGTTGTCTGTAGTGCTTGCAAGGTATGCTGATTTGCTAGGTTGCATTCGAGGTGTAATCCTAGGACCAATGTCCTGTCTATTTCGGGTATAGGGCCCCAAGTTGACAGTGAGTTGAATATTCGGGGGTGAAGTCCTGAAGCATCTTGTGGGGCGCAGAAGGAGAAACTGTGATTTCGTGGGGGAGCACCTGAGATTCAACTCGTGACCGACTTGCTCGACCTGATCAATTGCTACTTGGAGGGTGTCTTGGATGTGCCCGTCAGAACCTCCGGTCATCCACAGCGTAATATCGTCCTCGTACAGTGTGAATCGGAGGTCAGGAATCTTCTTGAGACTGAAAGCTAAAGGTCGTATAGCCAAATTCAAGAGGAGGGGGGAAAGTACTGCCTCTTGGGGCATGCCAGTGCTTCCTAAACTTATTTGGCCAGATTGTTCGCTGCCTAATTGTAGCGTCGCAGTGCGCTTCGTGAGAAAGCTGCGCATATAGCGGTAGATTCGCTCCCCGCAGTTTATACTGCTAAGTTCGCTTAATATGGCCAAGTGGGACACGTTGTTGAAGGCACCCTTGAGGTCGAGGCCGAGCAACGCTTGTGTGTCACGTGCGTCGCTCGGTTCGATAATGTATTCTTTGAGCCTTAGCATGACATCCTGGCAAGAAAGAGTTTTGCGAAAGCCAGTCATTTCCGAAGGAAACAAGTGATTATGTTCGATTTATCTGGAGAGGCGTAGGTGGATTACGTGCTCCAAGATCTTCCCTATGCATGAAGTGAGAGAAATTGAACGGAAGTAATCAATGTGAATTCGCTTATCGGCTTTGGAATGGAGATCACTTTGGCTGCTTTCCATTGTTGGGGTATCTCCCCCTCTTCGAGACAGTGGTTGTAATACTCGGTAAGTTTGCTTATGGATTGCCCATCGAGGTAGCGAAGCGTTTTATTAGGCACAGAGTCTAGGCCTGGTGCCGTGGTGGTTCGCACTTGGTTGAGGGCATGTCAAACCTCCGCTTCTGTTATGGCACTGCAAAGCTCCTCATTGGCTTCACCAGCATAGTCGGGCATGGGTATTTGTATTGAAGTCGTCCGTTACGACGAGCGGCTGTTTATTGGCGTTAGCTTTGGCCTGAGCAAGCATGTGCTCAAAGCGGTGTTGTCGAGCATTGGGAGGGCTATAACCATTCAACACGCATAGGGTGGGTTGTTTTTGTCTTTGAGGCAGAATTTTGATGAAATCGTGGGAGATTTCAGTGCTGCTGAATGTGTCCCGTTTCACAGAAAGATGTCGTTTTGCAAGTATGGCAGTGTTGGGCTTGTCTATGTGAGTGTCTTGAAACGTGTTGTATCCAGGTAGTGTGACTTTCCCGTGTGTTTCCTGCAAAGCTATAATGTCAGGGAGCTCGTTAAGACTCTGTAGAAATAGTGTTGGACATGCGCGCTTGTTGCGGAACCCCCTGCAGTTCCACTGCCAGATGACTAGGCTACGGGCTGGCTTTATCATTATTGTTGTTTTGAAGGACAGGAACTTGTGGCGTCGCGGAGCGTCTTCCCCAGCTGTCCCCAGCAAGAGTTAATCAACTCTTGCAACCCACAAAACTGTGCAGCTGCCTCACAAATAAATGCATCAAGCTTCCTCTGTATACGATTTTCAAGGGCAACAAGTTTGTTTTCTAAGATGCCCATGCGGTCAGTGAGGACAAATATGGCGTTTTCAACGGTGTTCTCGGTGTCTGTTATTTTGACATTCTTCCTTTGTGCGGGTGGGGGCTGCGTGTGTGATGAAGGCGGCATTGGAGCTGCGGCTTCCGCCGTAGCAGTGGATGCAAGAGTGTCCATTTGTTCTGTCGGAGGACGTGCGAGTGTGGGCGCAAGCGTTTGTGGTAGGGGTTTGGAAGTAGCAGCAGGAGTGTCAGTGATTTCGATGGGGGGGGGGGGGTGGAGCATTGCTTTGAGCTGCTTGATTTCGTTTTTAAGCATTTCGTTCTGATTTAGGAAGTATTTGATGAGAGAGCGATCAGCATCTTGTGAGGAGCTGCTATTGTGGGAGACTACTCCTGCCCAGCTCACCTTTGTATGGTTGATGGGCGGTCTCTCCTCGTTGCGTGGAGTCAGCGGAGGCCACGCTTGCTTCGATGATGGGAGCTGCGCCGCAGTTGCAGTGTTCTTGCGGCCAGAGCTGGTCTGCGGCTTCTCTTGTCCAGTGCCTTGATTGGGGGCCTGTGCAGTGTTCCTGGGAGGAAGTGTCAATTGGCACTCTGAGGAACCAGTCTCATGTGTTCCGGTGCAGATGATGCAAGTTGGAGTACAGCTGTGGTCCTGAGGAGGATCTGGCATGCTGCATTATGGGCAGAGACATATGGAAACATTGGGGCAGACGTCTTGGCGATGATCAAGCTTCCGGCACATAGTACACGCCTCCACTTTTTTTCGATATGGTCAGCAGCGGAGGTCCGTGCGGAGGCAGTCAATCTAGAAAAGGACCTTTGAGCCTTTGAAGGTGACCAGAATGGAGTCTGTAGAGCCCATTCTTCGAGCATCTAGGATGTTGATTGCTGGATTGGACTCTCGAAGGTTAGCGAACACGTTCCCTTCTACCAGGGAGGCCGGCAGCTTGGTGATACCCCTACACAAATTTTTAGGGTCTCCCACATGCGTGGCGACTTGGTAGCTCTTGCCCGTGATGGTGAGGGTGGCGATCTTCAAATAGCGATAATCCCTGTCCATGCAGGGAGTGCTTATGATGATTGTGTTGTTAATCTCGTTGGCCCGGAGTCGATCTAGCGATGCTGCAGCGGTGGAGAGACCAGTGGACTTGATGACGATGTCACGGAGAGAGACTGGATGTATGTTGGCGCAGTTGACTCCACCGTGCACGCGAAGAATTATTTTGTATTCTGCGGCTGGAAGTGGAGGAGGACGAGGCAGAATGTGGCTTACTTCCGGTGGAGTTTTGAGGGTGCTGGGTGAGGTGGGCGAAGGCTTCTTGGTGTCGGAGTAAATAAATTTCTCGCGCCAATCGATGACCTCTTCCGGAGTCATGTCGACACTGTCGGCGACGCCGTCCTGACTCATGGCTGCTGCAGCTGCTACCGCCGACGCACGCTGCCGGCGTGGCGCGGCAGGGGCGCGGGGGTTCGGATGTTTCGAATAATCGGCGATGAACTGAAAATGACAGGTCCGATTTCCGCTGAAGAGGTGTCTTTCGACAGCGGGTCACTTACAGCACCAGTGATCCAAAAATCACAAGAGTCAAGGCAAAAATTTGGACAGAGCACACGAAAAAAGACGGAGTCGATGCATCATGCAACCACAGCGTTCCACAGCGAACAAGAAGCCTTACTCCACGTGCTGAGCTGTCGAAAAGATAATTGTGGTTCTACCCCGAAGCACGCATTATTATTTAGTTATTTAATTATTCATTTAGTATTACAGTTTTCTCGAGGTACATCACGAGGAAATTGATTGGCTCGAACAACGAAGTGGTATCTGGCTCATGACTGACAATAACCCTAATTCGAGTTCTACTGTCTCGCAGATGAATCACATATGAATTTATGCTGTCTTTTGACTTTACCTGACACGAGCGAGCACTGCATGCAAGAGTTTTCTCTCAGAGGCACTCTTCGATCTGAGCTGATGAAAAATGATCATTAATGTTAATGAACAGTTTTCTGCTTATATCTGCTTATACAATGTACAGTAGGCATCCGTATCCTCTGTGAGCAGCTGACAACGTGACGGTAATAATTATGTGTTTTCTTTACGTTGGACACCTATAGTGGAATTAAAATAAATTCACTGACTCGTATATTGCACGTTAAGGAGGTGCGTGATGGACTCTGCCAGAAATTTCCGACCTAAAATTCATGTACAGCAATGTCGAGTGTTTCCACTCGCTGTGAAACTTTTCCAGGCTGCATCACACCTTCTTCGCCTTGGCACACTGCGATTGCGGATCTATACTTCTGGAAATTGAATAAGCCCGAGAGGGGAGGGATCGACGAAACGAAAGAGAAACGATGTCCGCAGATGAGCGCAACAAAGTATCGTTGGCACAAAGCACAACCTGCTGGAGCGAACAAACAGAAGCCATGCAGGCAAGGCGCATCGGCGCTTCGAAAGAACCCCAAAACACGCGCAGAAGAAGCGACGAAGGGAAGTGCAACCGACGAAGCCAACGCCAAACGATGTCCCGGGTGGTCTACCAGCGTCGCTCCGGAGAGTGAGATATCACTAGGATCTCGTTTCGACCAGTGAGTGTGTGCGCGCGCGTGTGTGTTCGTAGTGTGCAGGAAATGCCAGCGGGAAAGCGAGCAGGGAAGGGGAGAAGAAGCGCGCGATGCCAAACGCTCTCGGGGAGAGAAAGGCGTCGAAAGCCCGGCGGCAACCGCGAGGCTCTCACCTCGCCATCGTTTTGAACCCGCGCAAAGGACGATTTCGTTTTCATGAAGGCAGGAGCGACCTTTCCGAAACGCTATCTTTCTAGGATGCCAACCCGCATATGCCTCTAGAATAACTTAACGCTCGCCGGTAGCTGTCGCGGGGACCACCCGAGGAGGAAAGAAAATCCCTCGCTCGTTTCGCACTGCCGGCCCGCTGGGTGGATCTAGATTACCCCTTTTGATATCGGGGGAGGGTCATAATCAATTTGGACCTGGATCGAAGCCGTATATATAAGCGACGTCGTGGAGGGACGGCGTCACTCCATTGTGCACCCGCGGTTGCAGAGACCGAGCAAAAACACAGCAGTCGCTTCGCAGCAGCTTGAAAGCACCGCAAAAATGCTCGCTAAGGTGAGTCTTCTGTGAGACGGCGCCGACACCCGGATACTCGACGGCGATCCCCGGATTATCGACAACGCACGTCCTCGGAGAGTCATCGGCGTGACTTCTTCTTCCGGAAACGGATGTGAAGACTTAGTTCCGCGTGTGACGATACGAAACGTCTCGGTAATAGCGAAACGAACGCCGATGACAGCAAGATTGGGTACCTTGACAGTCACCTCATAATGCTCGCTCTTAGAGCCAACTGCACTGTGGTCGCCAGCTCACCTTCCTTATTGTAGTGACATCCGTTGCCTGTCGAAAGGGCTGCTGGAACGTTTGTGTTCGAGAATGAGCACGCTATTGATGATTCTTACTAGGACCCTAGTAAGTAAGACCATAGTGATGCGCTGGCAAACGATCACAGGGAGTCTGCATTTTAGATGCGCCGTCCACTTTCGGTCTAAACTGGATCTTTATGTAATTCCTACGTCAGGGCTGTTGGGAAAGCTTTACCAGTTGGGAAAGCTTTAGGTACTGTGCCTAACATCGTGCGACATGTCTCAGCAAGATTCGAAAGGCGGTTTTATGCATACCAGTCATTCCTTAAAGCTTAATGATCTTCTTGAAATTCTGAAACTAATGACTAAATGCTAATAGGAAGATGCTTTCTCGCCAGCAGGTTGACGCAATATTCTGTGCTGGAAGACGACTGGTATTTCCTAGCCAGCGCGTTCACGCCCATTCGGCTATTCGCAATAGTCAATTCAGATTCTCACGGCCGCGCGCCCATGATGCTTACGACCGTCTGGTCACCTGTACGAGTGCGAGGAGAATCGGTTGGGCAACAACTATCACTAGTACAGAAGATGTCCTAGTCAAAAAGGTCACTACGTGTAATTCTATGTATTACGGCAGCATAAAACTGTCGTTAGTCAAGGTAGTACCCAAAGATGCCCCGTTCTTTTAGCCGAAATGAGCTGCTTTCAAGTGTTTGGTTTCATTGTAATCTGTGACTGAGGAAATCTGCAAAATTTATCCCCTAAATCAAACCTAATTTGCGGGACTTCTAATTGCAGTGCAGTTATCAACTGCTAAAGAAATCACCTTAGACTTTTACTGCTTCACGTAAATGGTACTAAAATAACATTTCAGCGGCCTGCAGCGAACGAATGTTGTACTGACGATTGCAGAGGCATATAATTTTGGAAAGCTGCAAAATGAAATAAAAAATATATTAATAATTAATACGCGCTCCCTCTGTATTGGTAAACTTTCTGGAAGCTATCAGAAAGCTTTTCTTCATTTTTCCCCGTTATAATAAACGTGCATACTATTAAAATTAAGCTCACAAAACGCGCTCCAACTAATGGTGTTTGCAGGTACAATTTCGCGGCTTCTTTGCTCTCAAAAGTTAGAGATGGGCGATGTATTTCAACTATGCCTCTGCGTGTACCTGACAAACTTCTGGAGCAATAATGTCAATACACATCGTCTGAAAGTTGTGCGTGTTTCTCTTTCCTTGCAGCTCGTTTTTCTGGCGGTCGTCGCCTGTGCTATGTCCCAAGTGCTGGTCTACCCAGGCGGAGGCGGCTACGTTGAGGTAAGCGCGTTCTTAGCGGTTCTCGCTAAACGCCTCGCTGACACAACAATGCAGTCGGGATTTCCACCATAAACTAACCAACGGAGAAATGGTTTTCGCTTGTTACGAGGTGGCAAGTAACTGCGCGGAATAGAGAATTCCGGCTCAAGTAACCTCGTGATGTATTGCCAATGTCGGGGCATTGAACGGTGTCTTTAACACGGCGCTGCAACCACCGTGTGAGACTGCTCGGGACGAACTGTCCGACTGCGTGCGTGTGAGAAACGTGCCATAAAACGCGTAACGACCGGTCGCAGCTGCGGAAGCGACCTGCAGGGCGGACTAGAACAATGGACCTGAACGATGAACGGTGCAGTGAGTGAAACCGGTTAGCGTTGCACTCCGAAGCGAATTCCTCCGTACTTAAATCGTGTCAAATAGCGTGGAAACGAGCATTCCTAGTCCAAGCTCTCCGTAAGTGCTTTCCTGCGTAGCTCTGGAGTGAGGTAAGGCTAACGATTTGAAGAAGCCGCCAACGCTATGCTTCCGAAAAGAGGTGACGCCAGAGTACCTGTATTGCACAAAGGTGAGCTCGTGCGTAGAATTTCGGCTTTCCGCCGGCATGATGAAGCACAATGGTCGTAGTAGTCTCAAGACGCCTTCCTGCAGAAGTGTAGCAGTGCGGTCTTCCTAGCTGGTGTCGCGGTAAATGGTAGCGTTACTGTGCCCGATCCGAAATACCACTTCATTTATGTGTATTATCATTAGTGCACAGTTACTGAATGAAACAGCAGCAGGCTTATATTTAGCGAGATAAATCCCTGGCATTGTTTCGCTTTTGCCAGTGCGGTTCTCATAATAAATTAAATGCGTTTCTTGATGTCACCTAACTGAACGCATAATTTCGTCAGGTTACGCTAGTCACCTTGGCGAGGGCCACACAATGCAACTCTAAATAATAAGTGCTCCGCAGGAAAGGTTAACTAACCACTCCCTGGAGCCGATAATTAAATAGGACAATAAAGTAAAATTGAAGCAGAATGCACAATTTGCGAGGAAAAATTTCTTGCCCATAATTTCTTCTGCAGCTCAATTTTAGAGCGAGTAATATACGCAATTCTATACGTTGACTTCGGGCAAAACCGCAAGATGAGGCACTTGCTCGAAGGTTGTTTCTAAGGTTTTTACGACGCTGGCTTGAATACCTTGGCGACTGAAGGTTAAAACAAATCGTCCACTTCGTCTTCTGATTCTATCGATGTGCGCAGGAATTCCGGACAGGGAGGAGGAAAGTACGTCGTTGCTGCATTGCATAAAGGCAGTCAAGTGGAAAATTCCTAAGTGGAATTAACACAAAAGGGACGTTTGTGCATAGCAAAAAAAAATTGTCGCACGAACAGATCCAGCAGTTAAGTTAAAAACAGCGCATTTTTCTCGATCAGATTAGGTCTCGTAATTTTGACAATTTTATAGAAAGATAAATTTTTTTTATAGTACACTCGACTCCCATTAATTCGACCCTTGCGGGACCACAATGTTTGATCGAGTTATCCGAGCTTTGGAATTAGCAAAGCGTTGCAAAAATGAATAAATTCAAATATTCTTATTGCTCCAAAAGTCTGTAATGTCTTTTCGGTTGTTGTTGAAGTCAGAACCGTCATGTGCCAACGAGGGCCGACATGTTTAAACGCCCCATCAGCTTTGAAATGAACAAAAAAGTAACGTTTTGCAAGTTCTGAAAAGAAAAGTAAAGTCCAAGTAACGTAAAACAGGCTCACGCCTAGATAAGCAGCAGCACCATTTGCTGTATTTACTGAGTTTTCAAGCCTTAGTGACCGCTGCGGCCTGTGAGGAGATGCCGGCGAGGATCGAATTAATGAAGGAGGCATGCTTTCATGTTCGAAACGAGTTGTCCTTCCATATCAATGTGTGGTTCCTCGCCGAGACATTACGCTGCGTTCGACTTAAGCAAAAAGTCAAATTAATCAAGGTACTATTGACCATAATTGACTATACGCAGGAAAAGCGGCAGTGCCAATGACACCATTTTAACCACAAACGGAAGCACTTGTTCCTGTAGTAATCTTGGAATCTCGAACGATGGAGTAAAATGTACTTGGAATCTAATCGCCTGTAGGATTACTTGCGTAATTTTTCTGAAATCCGAATGTCAATATGTTCAGTATAGTAGGGTCCCTATTTCCTCGTTAAAACATTATTTCGAGATACCTCAGAAAGACACCTTGATGCCGGCAAGGAGAGGTATGTGTTGTATTTGAAGTTTCGTTCTCTGCGAAGCGTTAAAAAACGTTCCATGATGTTACGCGCCCTGGTTGATTAGTGGCTATAGTGTTGGGTTGCTAAGCACGAGGTTGCGGGATGGAATTTGGGCCACGGTGGTAGCATTTATTATGGAAGCGAAATGCGAAAACACCCGCGTACTTATATTTAGGTGCACGTTAAAGAACCCCCGGTGGTCCCAATTTACTGAGTCCGCCACTGCGGGGTGCCTCATAATCAGATCGTGGTTCCGGCACCTAAAACACCATAATTTAATTTTTTTTTTCGTGATGTGCCCGCTTCATGAAGTTTCTTTTTCATGAGTACATATTAACTCACATTTATTCGGTGTAGAAATTTGCATTTAATTTTGCCGGTCTCCATGTTCTGTCTTGGCCACCGAGTTTTATGCTTAAAGAACATACACGCTGCGGCTTCAGTGTGAGTCAGTCAGTGCGAGTCACTCTTTCAACCCCTGAGGGAATTCGAACGCCCGCACAGGGTCCACTTAGAATCGTGCAGTCGGCTTCTAATCTAAGGTTACGTAAAGAAGAAATGGCGGTGTTGTAAGCAGCTTTGCTTTGCACGATGCACGGACATGTTAGTTTCTACTTCGGACTATTTCCTGGGCCGTGTAGAGCAACAACGCCGCTTGGGAAGCATCATACTGAACAGTGCATCTCTAACGTTTCTTTCCTCCGTTACGACACCATAAAAAAAAAAGGACTTCCTCTTTTTTTGTATTTAGCTCTTTCATGATGCGGAAATCCTCGGCACACTGATGCTCTTTCATTAGCGGTCCGTGAATAGGCACTTCTGGTCCATTCCATTTTCGTTCGTGCCAGAGCAGTCATTCCTCTCGTATTTTTTTTAATGAAGGTCTTTTTCTTTCGCGCAAGCGTTCGTTTTCGTGTTCTTACAAGACTGTATATTTATTTTTTTTTACTCTAGGCTCGAGGAAGGAGAAGGAGTACAGACACGTCACAGTTCATGTACAACGTTTCAGAGAGTTAAGAGAAACAAAACGCCATTCAGTGCAGACATAACCCACTTCTGCTGCCTGATGCACCGGCTTGTCTTGTCGCCTTGGCATATCTGCTACGCAGGAATAACAACACCTAAGCGCACTTTCGTCTTCCCAGCTAACTCAGCTTTTTTTTCCGTCGAGCGTGCTTTCATTTCGCGACATTTAAGGAAGCGCTTTGGTTAAGCCGCCTTATTCAGTACTTAGGTATCGCAAAAGCAATGTTCAGTGACCGTTATTGTCAAAAGCTTTCTTAGTGGCAGCAACTGTTCCTGTATAGGATCGACTTTATGCGGTGCCAACATTTATTTGTAGTCTCAGTTAGCTCACTTTTTTAACAATCAAAGTGCCTGATAAGGTTAAAGTGCTACGTCAGGGTCTGAGAGAGTAGGTAGCAAATTCTCAGGGCACTGTGGCAAAGGTAAGCGTTCTTATAGCTATTTTCGATGACTAATTCGCCGCCCCAGTATTGATTAAATTACAGTGTCAGTCACACTTTCTGCGTAACAAAATAACAGAGATAACATTGCGGTTATCCTTCCAGTGACACGAGCGCCTCCTGAACATGTCTTTTTCTAGACAAAACACGCTACGCAACGCGCTTGAAGCACTGACCTAGATCAACTACGATGGTTAAGCACCCCCAATGGTAAAACTGAATCTGAAAGCTTGCTCTTTACTTTCCAGGGTAGTTCGGCGGCAGATTCATTGATTTGTTAGCAGCTAGCTTTTTTGTTTTTGTTTTTTTTACTTCATACTAGGCTAATGGAGAGACCCGGGAAACATCTACCAATAAGATGAATGGCGAGGAAGCCATCAGAATTTTATTCCTGTTTGCTTCCCTTTAGCCTACTAATGAGATAAGAACACATTGGTGAAAATATTAAGGCCAGGGAAATAAATTTAGCCAGCTACAAAAATAATTGGTTAGCGTGACTGTCATAAGAAAGCACGCACTTCTCACCAACTTCCATGACCCTGTAAAACTTGCGTGGAACTAATTCTATGTGATTCGCCTTGTACAGCTTGAGTGTGACAGCATAATTAATCCTGATGAAGCCTAACGCGACATGAGCTCATGCGCGCAAAGGCGAAGGGGATACACTCCAAAGCCTCAACCATACCTTAAGTCAAATTCATACCTTGTTTGCCAAGTGCCACAGTACGCACCTTCTTTTTGACCAACCAACGTTTTATCTTCAAAAGACATTTGTCTGTGGTATACAATTGGCGTTCTAATAACCTCAGTTTACTAATATTGGTGTAATTAACGCCGACTGTGCACTTCGAACCGATTAAAGCGCATTCTGGCTTTTTTTCCTTTCTCTCTGCTTCACTACCTCGTCTTCCTTCCCACATGTCGGGTAGCAAACTGGATAAAGTCAAGCTAACCTCCCTGTCTTTCCTTCTTTTATTTTCTCTCTATCTATCTGGTGTTACTGACTAGAATAGTGCACTAGGTCGGCGCATATTGCAATGCACGTTATGGCACGACGTGATTCTTTTCTTCTGCCTCCTATTCCTCCCGAAACCCTCTCATAGCCCCCGCAGCCCTACCACTTCAGCTACGACAGCGTGAACCCGGTGGAGGGAGCCCACCACTACCACGAGGAAACCAGCGACGCCACTAACTCGCGTACGGGCTCGTACGGCTACACCGATGCCAACGGCATCACGCGCCGCGTCGACTACGTCGCCGACGCCGGAGGATTCCGTGCCACCGTTACCACGAACGAGCCCGGAACCGCTGCCAGCGCCCCGGCTGACGTGCACTACAATTCGCCCTACTCACACTAAAACGGGCTCAGGCCACACACTTAGCAGTAAGCATGTTGGTTAGCCACACACAGTCGAGGGGGCGTGCTGTCATTTCGAACGCCTGCGGCCTTATCCTGCCCTCTGCTTGAAACGACGGCAGAAGAACTTTACCGAATTACCATTCCACACAGATCTCAAAAAGGTAGTGGCTTTTTTTTTGCTTGGTTCATGCCAAAATTTGCGAACAGACAGATAAATTTAGTTATTTGCATCTCTTACCAGATAAACGCATTCTTCGCTTAGCGTCATCATCTCTTTAAGCATGCAGAAAAATTCCTCGCTTTAGCTAATATTACGCACCACAAATTAGGAGCGCTTGAACAGACATCATTATTTGTAAATGCTGGCAAAATATTTTACAATGCACGCTACCAGGATACTAGCGAAAGAAGAAAATTTAGCGTAGTTTATTTCTGCTAACAATGCATCTGAACCTGAATTCACGAAGCCTTTCGTTCGTAAGTGCTGTCCACCATTGGCCGACCACCTTAATGAATTATATATCAGACACCATGATTGGCTGCAGTCTAGTCTTACGAAAAATTTCAACGTGAGAACTTCGTGTTCTTATGTTGTTCTTATGTTCAACATAAGTTCCAACGAAACCGGAACGGATTCGAAATCATTCAGTGGATAGCATCATAGCACTGCTAAAATAATAACATTATTACGCTCATAAATTTTCCTGAGATTTCTCAAAAAATATACGCGTTACACGCGTCAGTATTGCCAATTACACGAATGCTACTCTCTCACTCCACGTGGCCAGCTTTCGTCTTAATATCTCGTTTCAGTTCTGAATCACGGGAACACTTAATGCCAATGCTTAATACGTAGATGCAATTCTAGACATTAAAATGTGCGATAAATTTCGCAGCTAACAGAGCTTAGCTAACCGCGGCACATATGTAAATTTTCAAATTTTCTTGCACCATTTAATGTGGGTAGTTCATTTTTAGGCTTTTGAAAAAAAACGTGTCCTGTTCGTTAGCCACGAACGCGAGTGGCCATTGCACACGTGTCTTTTATGAAGGTGGGTGGACCTGCGTGTGCTAGATGGGCCGCGAGTGGCGAGAATACACGCGCCAGAGGCAAAACAAGCTATTATAAATAGAAAATACGTTAAAAAAACAAAAAAGGACAATAAAAGCGCAGTTTTTCTTTGTGTTTGTACTTTCGTGGAATCGTCTAGTGTCGTCCTATTATGTGAAGCATGTGATGCGTCTGTGTATTTATTTGTCATTTATTCTCACCTGCTTGGTACGTGTACGTGCTGGTTGGCGCTTGTGTGTTCCTATTTACGTCCACAAAGCTTGCCTTTTCGTTAAATAGGAAAGGGATTCGCGTAGCACTGCTAGCGCTCTTCATGTGTGTGCACTATGGGTCCATTTTGTATCTGATTTCGTATTTACTGTAACTGAGGCTGTTCAATACAAGTCACACCACCAGACCAACGGGCACATTGGGCGGCTCTATGTTCATGCCAGTCTATCGTCACACTTTTGGGCCTCTGACTGTATGTGGCTAAGTCGCTTTTGTGCCAAGGATTGCCAGGGATTCTTTCGCGTAGCCTTATGTGTGCATTGATGTTGTTTGTGTGTCTAAATTTACTTATTCTAGAACGCAGTTCTCTTCTAGAGTAACATTGCTAAAGTTAATGTATAATATTGCTGAAAGTTGGAAGATGTGTCCGCCGGGAGGGCGCAAAACGTGTTCACTCTTAAATGTTATTATAGCTTAAGGAAACCTCTGGTGTTCAGAGTGCTTTCAAAACTGCCAGGTTACCTGCTTCTTTGCAGGGAAAAAAAGACAGAGCGATTGTTGGAGGGAATGCTTTCAGTGTATTTCACTGCTTTCTTTGTCCCGTGCCTTGTTCCAGTGATCTTTGTTATGTACAGAAAACAATAAAAAGAAACAAAGCGCTGAAACCATACACACGCCTCTCATTCCTCCTTAATGATCTTCATGAAGAATGACCGCATGGCTGGTACAATTACGAATTGTATGCACAGCGGGGATGTTTGAGATTTATTAGCAATATTAGGCATCAGATTTACGCGGTGCACTTGCGAAAATGAGCTTGAACATAGCCCTTATTTTGTTCTTAGCTGAATCAAGTGGTTCGCTGAACAAGCACCAAGCAAATTACTGAGAACAAAGCTTAGGCATCATGCGCCCTTCAGCGAAAATTAAGTTTATTCAGTTTTGCCTTGGGCATCAGCTAAACAACTCTCTCACATCTTTACATCGCATGTGTTTTTGTTTTTTCAGATCACGTGGGCTACTGTGGCGCATATTATTACTAAATTAGCAAATGTAGGCGTACTGCGTAGATAAGCTACATAAGTGGCCTCTGTTAGATATTGCCAATAATTATCCGTCCACAGTCTGTGCGCTGGTCAGTGCATTACCCCGCATAAGCATTTTGTCTTTTGTGGCCTTTGTCCCCGGACACAGTCACAACAAATGGCGAGAATGGGCGGCAGAAGTAGAGACCGAGCATAATGTCGAGGTGTTGGTCCCAAGCCCAGTTTACGGAAAGGGTAAAGGGCACTCCACCATCCATTACTATACAGCACGTTGCGGGGAACCGAATAGACACGCATGGGGAGATTACAGAACATGTGCATCGTACCACACACGTACAATGTGTATATGTTAATAAAATCTCTCACAACCATACACTACGAGCCCAATTCACTTTGGTTTGATTCAGCGGTACCACTTGAGGTATACGCTTGAAAGTACAATCAGCGAAAAGCACTATGGAACATTGAGGTAATATAGCGGCAATAACAGCCTTTGTAAACAATTTCTGATTGGCTAAGGCATTTTACATATTTCAATACACAACGTGAGTGCACATCAATCACTTCAGCGAACGTTTCAGCAAAAATGTTATATACGTGAATTACCTATTTCATAATTAAAACTGTACTGGCAGGAAATTCAGTCAATGGACATTTTGCTTGTGCAAAGTTTTTCTGCAGCATGACGCTGCAGCTTGTTCTTGTTTCTGCTGACTTTCCAATCCTCTATTTAGATAGAATACGTGTCAGAATTGAACATTGCACTGCAACTTTCCTTGTGAGTGCCATGTTTACTATGCGCCTCACCTTATAATCAAGACCGCAACCTTGTTGAGCCTGCAGTAAATGTAGCATTTTAATTTCATTATTCTCGAGTTCCCCATATCGACCATGAGGGCACACAAGAATTTTTCTTTTCCCATTTACAACGTCCGGTACGCTGAACAGCAGATGACCCTTGAGTAGACCTTGTTGCTGGGCGAATTGGTTGGCATGTAATGAATACATTGTTGCGAGAAAGGTTCTTGGCAGCAGCTAGTTAGCAAGTTTCTTTTAAAGAACTTGAAATCGTTGCAAGTTCAGCGCTCTACCTATCGTTTGTTGCTTGCCCTCCTAAGTTTTTATTTTCCTGTTAGCGCAACAATGTATTCAACAGATGACTCGGAAAGGTAGCACATGATCACAAGGTGCAAATGTTTGTGTCCTTGAACGCAATGTGATATAAACTCTCTTGCGTAAAACTTTATTCTTTCTTAAATTTCCTGGTCATAGCAATATTAATTGTAGGCGCATATTTCTGGAAACTTTTTTCAGGCCTCGTCAATTTCGATGACGTGAAAGCTTTGCGTACCTCGTTCTTTCAAAATAAGCCATTCACCGGTCCATCTTTCAGTCTCCTGTTAGACTGAAAAGCCAAACAAGCATTCACTTCTTTTTTTTCTGTGTGTTTCGAAGTCTGTGATTCACTAAGCCTATCGAAGTTCGTCTCAATGTTTTGAGATCGTTGACAAGAAACTGCTAGACAAGATAGCTTTGATTTACGTTCTTTAGCCTGCGCCATATATTCTGGTCCCTCCATCGCCAGGAGCTACAAATAGAGAAGTACGCGAACTGGTGCTCTTGCCTGCTTTAGCGGAGGAAAGCATATTGACGTGTGTATTCTATGCAGACGACGACGACGATGGGAGCACTAACGGACTCCGCCTAGTGGGTCAGAGTGCGATTGGGTGATGACGAAGAAGACGTGTCTCTGTTCTGTTTGTTTTTGAACAGATTGTCCTGTTGTTTGTGAAGAACGTCTCCCTGTGTTCTGTCCGCGTTGTACCACGACACTGTTGGAGGTGCGGGGTACTGACCGCGTCTGATGCATTGGAGTCGTTCTGGCAGTCGTTCATCTAGCCCGGACGCACTGTCACCAGTTACGACACCCGTTCATCGGTTTAGTCGTCAACTGCTAGGCCTTGCCCCGGAGTTCTCCGCTCTTCAACCACCTCTCTACAGGAGCTGCACACATCTCGCAATGGCCGAAACCAGTCCACTACAAGCACCCCAAACAAGTCGGTTTCCCAATCCACAACAGGTAACCGTTCTGCATCCGCTGGTTCCCCATCGCTATCGCGATACAGTCTTCGAAGACATTGAAGACTGGCTGGACAAGTACGAACGCGTCGCATAGATTAATCAGTGGACTGAGCAGCAAAAGCTCTCCCACGTCTATTTCGCCCTTGATGACAGTGGCCGTACTCGGTTCGAGAACCGCGAGGGTAGCCTCACGAGCTGGCATGACTTTCGGCGGAGGATCACGGAAACTTTTGCGAGTGCCGACCGACGTGACCGCGCCCAGCAAATGATGGAGCTACGCGTGCAACAACCTAATGAGTCGGTCACAATGTTCGCCGAGGACATGGCACGCCTCTTTCGTAGAGCCGACCCGAATATGACCGAAGAAAGGAAGTTGCGCTACCTCATGCGAGGTGTAAAAGAGCAGTTGTTGGCGGGGCTTGTGCGCAATCCGCCAGTCACTGTCGCTGAGTTTATCAAAGAGGCTACGACTATTGAGCGGGCCCTTCATCAAAGATGCAGGCAATACGATCGACTGTCCGCCAGCACTACAATCAATGCCGCCGCAGTGACTGCCGAGTATCAGAACTACTTGCGTGAGTTGGTCAGAGAGCTGATCAGAGAGGAAATTCAAAAGATCATGATACCGACACTAGATAGACCCGTCGCGTCAATCGCCGAAGTGGTGCGTGAGGAAATCCGGCAGGCGTTCCCGGTAACCGATGTTCAAGACCACCAGTGACCCTTGAGTTACGCCGCCGCTGTCCGATGTCCACCACCGGTTGCAACCACATCGTCGTGCCACCAACCTCCGACAGCCGCTCCTTGGTCGCCGCCACAAGAGTAGCCGTTATGCCGCTTCAGTCATACCGCCAGCCGTCGTTCGCCGCGTCTTGGTCACCGCCGCAAAACGACGCTACGGGACGGCCGCAACTTCGGAGAACAGACGTAGGGCGCATTGTCGATAGGCGCCCAATCTGTTTTCACTGCGGCGGCGCCGGCCCTATTTCGCCTCATTGCTGGCATCGTGACACATCATTTCGACCTCTTTGTCCCTGGTCCTATGGTCGACGTGCAAATGACGACGCCATGCTACGCCGCGACGACGCTGCTTTTCAGGGACCCCAATAGCGCACCCGAATGACGAATCCGTGCCCAATGATCGGTTTGATTTCGGCCGTCGGTCGCGCTCTCCAACCCCTCCACGTCAGATGGCTTCATCTACTGGACGTACTTTTACGGAGCTCCGAGGACGAAGGTCGCCCAGCCCCCGTCGGGGAAACTGAAGGCGGCGACCTTTGGGGACAAGGTTGTAGGCCCGCCGCAAGACACCAAAAAACCCCCAACATTCTCGCTGTAGAGCGACGTGAAGCTGATAAACACTGAAGAAATTGTGAGTGCCGACATTGATGTTTTCGTCGATGGGCAGCCGGTGACAGCGTTAGTCGACACTGGTGCCCACTTTCCTAAAATGAGTCAGGAACTCGTCCTCCGCCTGAAGAAAGTAAAGACGCTATGGACGGGACCTCACATAAGGACGGCAGGCGGCCAATTACTGATGCCTACTTGAAGATGTACTGCTAGAGTTAACATCGGGCATTCTTCTTTTGTGGCCGCTTTCATCGTCCTTCCTGTATGGTGCAAAGATTTGATTATTGAAATGGACTTCCTAAAAGAATATGGCGCCGTAATTAACATCCCGGACCGCATGGTGACGTTTTATAAGAGCTCCGGTTTAGTCCATTGCTTATCGCCGCCACACAGCTCATTTCGTCTAACAGAAGACGACGTCGCCATCCCCCGTCGATCGTGTGCCCTTGTTTCGGTAGCATGCGACATACCGTTCCGTTGCGAAGGAGTTGCCCACCAAATAACCACATTGTTGTTTACTGACGGTATCTCGGTCGCACGAAGAATCGTGAATGTCACCGACGAGCGCACAGATCTGTTGCTAACAAATTTTAGCACAGAGCGACGGCACCTTCCCAAGGGCACGGCTGTGGCTTATTTTGACGCCGTTGCGGATGTTCGTGGCTGATGTTCACTACCCGAAGAAGCGCCTACGCAAGACCCAGCTCCTGTACTTGACGTTAGCACTGCTTTGTCGCAGCACGAACGAGAGCGCCTTCTTACGCTATTAACCACGTTCAACTACTGCTTTGCATCGACGTCCAGCGTCGGTCGGACGCCTCTAGCAAAGCACCGAATAATTACAGAGGATACGGCAAGACCAATTCACCAAAATCCATATCGTGTGGCTCCTAGAGAACATGAAGCCATACAATAACTGTCACGTACAAGCCGGGGAAACGACATACGGATGCTGACTGCTTGTCTCGATCACCGATAGAGTCACCTGCTCCGCCCGAAGAAGAAGACTCAGCATTTCTTTGTGTTATGGACACATCCGCAATCGCGCAAACAACGGAACGACCCTGAGTTGCTTGAACTAATCAATTACTTGGAGGAACGATCTGCGAAACCACCAAGAGTTTTCGCAAGAGGACTGTTGTCGTTTTGTTTACGGGCCAAGGTCCTTTACAAAAAGAAACTTTTCTTCGACCGGGCCCCCTATCTGCTTATCATTCCTGCAGCTCTTCGTACGGAAGTACTTCAAGCTTGCCACAACCAGGTGACTTCTGGTCACTTAGGCTACACGCGAACATTAGCCAGAGTGCAGCAAAGGTACTACTGGCCGAGATATACCACCGCCGTGAAACATCACGTTCGCACTTGTCTCGACTGCCAGAGGCGCACGTCGCCTCCGACGAAACCAGCCGGCCTCCTACAACCCGTCCAGGTCCCTCGAAGACCATTTGATCAAATTGGAATGGATATTTTGGGTCCACTTCCTACTTCTACTGCAGGCAGTCGCTTTGTTATCGTCGCAACCGACTATCTCACACGTTACGCTGAAACAAAGGCAATCCAGAGCAGCACAGCAGCCGAGGTAGCGCGCTTTTTCATTGAGCATGTGGTGTTGCAACACGGCGCGCCAACCGTCGTAATAACAGACCGAGGAACCGCATTTACGGCTGCACTTTTCGATCACGTCTTGCTACTAAGTGGAACGGCCCATCGAAAGTCAACCTCCTACCATCCACAAATCAATGGGTTAACAGAGCGCCTAAACAAAACCATTGAAGACATGCTATCAATGTACGTGGATGTCGAACATAAAAATTGGGACGACATCAAACCGTATATTACCTTTTCATATAACACGGAGAAACAAGAGACGACGCGCATGACTCCGTTCACCCTTGTTCATGGACGAGATGTACGAACGATGCTGGATTCGATGCTTCCATACGACTTTGACTACACTGATACGGACGCCGATTTGTTTACGCAACTCGCAGAAGAAGCTCGGCAGCTCGCGCGATTGCGGATCTGCCAGCAGCAAGACTACGACGCAGGCCGCTACGATATTCACCGTAGAATAGTTACCTATGAAGTCGGCGACAGAGTATGGGTTTGGACACCCATACGGAAACGAGGCCTCTCCGAGAAACTGTTAAGGCGATACTTCGGACCATATCGGGTATTGCGGCGACTCAGTGATGTCACCTACGTGGTCATTCCCGATAATCCCAACTGTACGCGGCGCCGCAGACACCGTCCTGAACTTGTGCACGTTGTCCGCACGAAGCCGTATGTGGCCGAATAACTATGCTAGCGGCTTTTACTTCCGCAACTGACATTTCTTGTTTAATATCGGGACGATGCTCTCGTAGGGAGGGACAAATGACGTGTGTATTCTATGCAGACGACGACGACGACGACGACGATGGGAGCACTAACTGACTCCGCCTAGTGGGTCAGAGTGCGATTGGGTGATGACGAAGAAGACGTGTCTCTGCTCTGTTTGTTTTTGAACAGATTGTCCTGTTATTCGTGAAGAACGTCTCCCTGTGTTCTGTCCGCGTTGTACCGCGACAATATGTTACACACAGATGCTTGTGTCATACCCACGTGCTTTATAAAGGGGGGGGGGGGGGCTATTGTGTCCACAATCACCCTTCTTATTCACAAAAATGGACACAAGATATAGATACGTCACAGAGCAAAACAATAAAGTAAGCGTCCCTAGGAGTTAGAATATAACTGTAAATTGTAAAAATTTAAGTCAATAGTAGGAGTCAAATGAAATTTTCGTCTCATTTATTACGAATGACATCTGCTGGGAAGTCCGAAGTATTGCTTTAAAAATATTAAAATTAAATAGTAAGGAAACATTAAATGACTCGACCAGCTAGTTTGCAAAACATTGTCGAACATAAAACGGGAACTTTCAGTTCAATACGTACAAAATATTATTTATGTTGCTCTAATAAGAGAGCAAAGCAAATATCACGCACACACTACGCTGATGTAGCTATCAAATATTAAACATACATATAAAATAACACGTTTTCGGAATACCGGAGAAAGAGGACAATATCGTCGGCGGACAAATTTTCAAATCTGTGAGCGCATTAGGGTAGGTAAAACAGATTAAGATTTTGCTGTGGCTTCCTGGTAAAATGGTTTGCTGGGGGAATGAAGTTAATATTTAGTTTTCGCTAGGAAAAGAGAAAACAATAAATTTTCTGAGCTGAAAATTTAACTTAAAATATTTCGGCCCCATTACGTGCTGATATGGGCATTGAAAGTTACATTATAAAAATATAAGTAGTAAATACAGGCGTAATTGTAGTAGACGGCGCTCTTGCGGCCGTTTCTGCAGAATATGAGGTATCACATGATAAGCCGTTGACTCTGCAAAAAAATAGCACCAAGAAACCCCGGTGTGTTATGGTGGAACCGTGACCTCAGGCTGGAAAGTATGACATCCTCGTTCGCACTGGGACGACGATCTTCCCAGGTCAATAATTTAATCTTCAAGGCAAGGGCTTGCAAACCACTTTCTCTTTGTGCAAGCTCTTTCTTAAGCTAGCGAAAAGTCAGTTTTGCAGTGCCTGAACTCGAAAAGAACGAACGTCGTACTTCATGTGCAAGCCGTTTTAGGGTTTACTCCTGAATTGCAGTTACTCCAACGTTGTATGGGCACACGTGTAAGTAGTGTTCTCACAAGGCCACTTTCGACTGCGGCTGAGCCCGATCTGGATCGAAATTCTCGACCACAATTGACTCTCTTCCACAGATTGAGCAAGGAAGCCAATCGCAACTGAAAATTTTGATCCACATCGGGCTCGATCGCGATCAAAGCAGCGCTGTGTGACACCCGTATTACATTAGCTTGACGCTTTGCACTTCTTTCTTTTCATCCATTTCTCGGCATCCTGATTCGGCGTTTATATCTATGAATGGCGATCTCGTTTATACTTTGCAACTGTATAGATTTTCAAATTCCTATTAACTATATACGACCACGCAGGAAGCGCAGAATTTGTGCTTTCATATGTCTATGGATGAGCATCGCCGATTTCTGCTGTTTAAAACAAGGTTGTTTTTGATTACAGACTAGCTTGACGCATAAGGTCAGGGGGAATCGTTCGCTCTTACTGGTATTCCGTTCTTGTTCGCAGCCTTTCGCGTTGTGTCTGCCCATCTCGATTGATGTGCGAAGATATTCATTCTTTACCAGCTTTTGTTCTGGTACGTCGAAGAGCGATGGCGCAGCAGATTCCAGAATGCGACATCTAAGGGCAGTTACCTCGAGAACTCCCAGTGAAGTCATTCTGCCTAGCAAACGCCTCAGAATCGACCACTTCTCTCTATTTGGCTTGTCTAAAGAATAGCGCAACACATGGGGAAGTTACGAAAGATCACTTGTGAGTTACGGCATTTGAAGCCTATGATGACGTGCGCCCTCGCGTCTTCTTACGGCAAGAACGCCTGCAGTTCAGAACAGGTCTGCCACACTCTTTTTTGCTCGAGCCCACTTCAAAAAGTCAGAAGACGGCACGCTGTACGTTATGACGTTGATAGTCTGGCACGCGCACGAAGGGACCTAAAAAGGACGCCGTGTTCTATAAGTATACGCCGGTCATGGCTTTATATAGTGATTTCACGTATGTGCCTGCACCAACCAACTATAATTAGCCCGCCTAAGGTTCCGTCCGAGCTCAGCGCGTAGGTGTGCCCGAGCACATTGGCTCGACTTTTCCTTTTCATTTCCGGTCCAGCGGCTAAGCCCTAAATCCTGTTCTCCTGTTTAGCGCTACAAGATCTCACCACAGACATGCTTTCGTTTCGCCTTCGAGCCAACTCAGTCAGTGCAGCACGCGGGGTGCGGATGGAGGACGCGCGTAGGTTTGTGTTTTCTATATACCTCACCCCGCTTTCTTTTCAACGAACGTTCCTTCCCGCGCTCTTTAATCATTCAAGTGTCTACTCGAGGCCCGAAACACCGCGTCCACCCCTCTTCGACCCGTCAGACGCACGACGAGCGCGGAAATAACCTTGGCTTGCCTCCGCGCTGCTCCGAGCAGCAGCAGGCGCCACACGGCAGCAGCGGGTCGTCTCCCAAAAAGCGTCCCGAGAACCGCACCAGGCATCGTGCCCGCAAAAGCGGCGAGCGTGTTACGCTGACACACATTTCGGCTTCGCGTCGTGTCAGTCAAGCGAGCCCGAGATGACGGCGCACTGAATCCATATTCAACTTCTTTTAACTTACGGACAGCCGGAACGCGAGGTGGCTGTGCGCGCGAAGGACCGCGAATGCCACCTCATCGAAGCGTCGTCCGCAATGTCCTTGCACGCTACCTTGACTACACACGCCAACTCTGCCCTCACAATGGTCCGAACGCTCAGCGGCAATCAGCAGCATGAAAAAGCTGCCGCTGCCACGTATATGACGGACCGCTGTGAGCCACCTTCCCACCCCTGTTTCTGCGTAAGCTGCGACACAAAGGTCGTCGCTGGCTGATGCAAACCTCAACCGCCACCCTACCCTCTCCGACACCCCGTACCTTCGCCGCCATCCCCTTCTTACACAAACTGCGCACCTTCCTAGCATGGGTGAAAGTGAAATCTCTCACGCGGGGAGGCTGAGAAATACCTCACTACTCTTTCCATTGCGCCGAGACAAGACTAACGGAAAAATAAGTAAGGAAAGAGACAGCCGTCGTCAACCACGTCGTCCTCATCATCTTCTTTTACTCCTTTCGCTCTCCGAACAGTTCCTTTTAATGTTCTTTCTTATTCTTTTCGTGTTCCCTTTCATTGCACGCCCCGCATTCTTCATGACTCTGTCTCCCTTGTCTCCTTTTTATTTAGATATTTTTTTTCTTTACGGCTGCCCACCCCGCGCGGTGCCGACGAAGGCGAGAGTGCTGGAGTTCCGGCGATTCGCTTTGCGGCCGGCGAAGGCGGGGACGGACGATCCGGAGACGCGAAACGCGTGACCTCGGAATTGGGACAATGGACGCACCGCGGGCCATGTGCCCGTGAGTATAAGAAGGCCCCGCCGCCGGCAACATGTCGTCAGTCGCAGCCGCAGCTCGCTATCCACACCTCACCGTCAGCCACAGGGCTTACTAATCTCCTGCCGCAGGAATAATGATCGCTCAGGTGAGTTCGCAAAGCGCGCATGCGGTACCACGGAGACGCAGTAGGCTGCAGTTCCCGTTGACGGTACGGGGTCGCGAAGCTTCAAAGGACGGTGGGGAATTAAGGAACAAAGGGAGGCTTGGTAACAGCTATGGGAATTAGTGACACGAAAGGGAAGAAGAAGGTATTAAGAAAGAAGGGAGGTCTTTACGGGAGTGACGGGGATTCGTAGTCAGAAGGGAAATGTCATTAGGCTCAGTTCCCGCGCAGACATACACACGTTTGTGTTTATATGTTTAGTGCTAATTTTTAGCGGTGGGACCTAATTCAGAACTAACTACAACGATGTACCCAGTTCGTACGGCGTATACTACCTTTTTTCAAGCGATAAACAACTGACGTAATCTATACAAGTTGGATTAAGCAGAAAAGTAAGGCTAACTTAAATTTTGTCCTGGGGCGACGCAGCAGTTATGTTGCTATTTACGACTTCTCTAACCTAACTATTCGCGGCAACATCTGATACAATAATTTTTAAAGCGTTGTGTTTAAGCCCCATCAGTTTCTGAAGCACATAAATGTAGCTAAAGTTAGCGCTACATTTGATATGATCCTGAAACACCACCCGTGTGCTTAGATTTAGGTGCACGTTAAAGAACCCCAGGTGGTCAAAATTTCCGGAGTCCTCCACTACGGCGTGCCTCATAATCAGAAAGTGGTTTTGGCACGTAAAACCCCAAATATTATTATTATTATCCTGAAACACCGTTTCAGCCTTAATGATCCTATTGTCGGAGAGGTGCTATAGAGTAGTTCATAGTTTATGAACTTAATTCCCTGTGGAGCACGACGTCGCGGGTTCGAACCCAGTCGCGACGGCCGCATGACGATGGTGACACTGTAAAATAATGGTCGTGCACTGTGTATTGGGAGCAAATTTCCTAACCCCTGGTGGTCAAAATTTATTCGGATCCCTCATAACCCACATGCAGTTTCGGGATGTGCGACCCCACAATTTGAATTAAATTGCTTGTACATGGCATGCTTCCTTTCGAAATGAATCATAGTTTGATAGTGTTTAACTATAAGAGGACAGTAATTGCGCATTATATCCGACAGGGGCAACAGGAGGCGCTTACAGTTTTACAATGTATCAACACCTTTGTTCCGTGGTGTTGCTAACAAAAGGCTGTAAACAAAGCGAAGAATCCAGTTTACCCGCTAAGCTTCTGAATGACAATGTCAGCTATGTGAAATGTGGTCTTTAGGTTGAAAATTTTCAACCATCCAGTTAGACTAAAACCATTTTGTCTCCATCATGCAAATTGCGCACACCATCAGTTGGCGTAAGCAAGTAAATAGATGTCACCACTTCTTTTGTATAAACTGATTCCGGTATCCACATCAAAAGAAATCATAATACAAAACTTGGATCCCCAGGCTTTATTATAATTGAGAAAACAGAAAGACGAAATTTGTCATTAAATTAAAAGACGCATGCTGCAGTAGGCAGAGTTATGTACTACTATAGAGCAAAAATCCCTGCATTGTCAAGTGTGGGAGTCTTGCAAGAGTACAGACAGCTCTAGTGACGAAGTGGAACAGCCTACCCTATCTGTTGCGCAAAAAAGAATTCTCAATTTAAAAGCAACGCTTTTAAATGCCTACGGCGAAATCAAGAGAGAAAGAGAGAGAGAGAGAGAACGGAGGAAGGAAAGGCAGTGAGGGTAACAGAATTTGTCCAGTTTTCTACCCTACAAGTGGAAAGGGGGAAGGGGGAGTGATAGAAAGAGAGACAAAAGGCGAGTCTTGATCGCACCTTCACATGCATTAAGCCAGGTGCAGCGTATCTGTAGTCGGGCACTTACGTCTGTCGCCTTCAAGTACTATAGAACAGCTCGAATGGCTTTCTGAGCTGATGAGTTACGAGGAGAGACTCCCAATACACTCGCTTTTATAAAATGCCTGCCATTCGAATATGGAAAATTTTAAACAGAGCATTTGCAATACCATGTTGTTGTCTCCGCAGGTGACCTTCGCCCTCCTGGTGGGATACGCTTCATGTCTGGCGACACACTACGGTGTCGGCGCAGGCCACTACGGCGGTGGTGCGTTCGGCTACGGTGGAGGCCTTATAGCTGCTCCTGCTGTAGTCAAAGCCATTGCTGCCGAACCCGCCTACGTAAGAAATCCATTTTCCTCTAGCACACAATGTCACGCAAACAACACGTTCCAATGAGGATGAAACACCAAATCGTTGCCTGAAACTGTCGTGATAAAACAGCCTGGCGTGATAATGTGATATCATGTTACGAAGTTTTTTAAGAACTTTCCAAAAACTGCAGGACGGTGTCTTGCGTACAATATCGTCGGGCAAAAAATTGGCGGCCCGTCATAAAGCAGGCAATGTTTCAGTGCGACATCCCTTCCGACCCCGAGTAGGTTATATATCTCCTTCATCACGCTCAGTATATAAACGTACTTCTATGCTTGTCCATGTCATCGCAGCGTGTTCGCCTTCGTCATAAATTGCGCTCAAGACGCAAAAGACAGTGCGATGATATAGTACATACAGTGCATGGCAGAGAGTTTCCCCGTCAACGTAAACGTCTCGTCACAGAAGCACACCGTGCACCTATTATGTGTTTGCAGGAGCAGGATCATCGAGTGGTGTCTATATAAAGCGATAGGCGAAATGCACCCGTTTTTTGAAGCATTGTGGAGCACGCATGCATTAAAAATCATGCACAAGCCACAAGGCACATTCCACAAAAAGGGATCGCTTCGAAAAAAAAAAAGGAAAAGAACTCAAAGTATTCCTGTTATCGGTATGAACAAGCTTTCGCGCTTTTACTTATTTCCAAATTTATTCGGCCAATTAAATACTGTGAATGTTATGGTCCAATTGCACCCATGAAATAGATACAGTTTGAAAAGAAATACATATGTTTTCATTTCTTGAACCTTCCCTGCATTAAAATGTTTTCCGGGCTAGTAAAAACGGCCACTGCCACCTCCAACAAGAGAGGTGATGGTGTAATCTAATTCGATGTTATGGAACTGACTAAGAGAAATTCGCAATGCGTGTTGACTACAAGCGTCTAACGACCGAAAATATTTTGGTGGATGCTAGAATGCTTAAACAATGGAAAATGTGCGACAGCTTAAAAGCAATGAAAGTATGCATGCTTTTCACTAAATATTCAGTAGAATGCATCGTTCTGACAATTGGGAACAAGGGTAGGCAGGTGTACAAATGCCAGCGTCATTAACGTCACCGCTAGGAAACTGTAAGAGTTTGACTTGGACTAATGTATACGCAGACGAAAATTCTTTTAGTAGCCTCATCACCACATTCTGCGTTTCGCATTCGCTTTAGTGCCCAGTAAGAAAAACGTTAGAGTAATACGCCGTGTTTAGTCTGCTGAAACATGAAAATAGGTTAGCCATCGCAACGACAGCATAACTCATCTCCCGCCATCCACTTTGTTGCAACGCACAGCGAGGATTTATTTGTCTGACAGCCACCACTCCCTCAGCGAGCACATATTTCGATTTCTTAAAGAATGCCGCAGTTTGTCAAGCAAGGACGATGTTGAGCAAACGTTGCGAGTTAATAACTGGATGATTTGACCGTTTTGCATATAAAGTACTCCTGCCCTGCATTCATCTCTGCAGCCCCCGCAGCCATACGAGTTCGGCTATGACACCGTGGACGAGTTCGGCACGAGGCTCACTCGTCAGGAGAGCAGTGACTCGGCCAACCAAAAGAAGGGTTCGTATGGCTACACCGACGCCAACGGCATCTACCGCCAAGTGAACTACGTGGCCGATGCCGGCGGCTTCCGTGCCACCATCTCGACTAACGAGCCCGGCACCGCTCCCGGTGAAACCGGTGGGGCTGTGTACGATGCCAAACCCGTCGCCGTAGTCGACAAGCACCACCACGTCAAGGCGGCCGCCGCCATCCTGGCTCCCACCTACGCCGTTCATCCGGGATACTTTGGCAAATACTGAGCTCCGACCTCGCACCGAGCAACGCGTGACGCACGTGGGAATCAGCTATTCCCATTTGTCTATGACAGAGTCGATCTTAGCTGCGCACTTTTCCCGTGGGTGTGATGGGCTGAACGATTTGTTTCGATATGGCGGACTTGATCGGTGAACAGGAGAAACGTACGTGGTTAACGGAGGCGTCGTGAAGCAGACATATGTGATAGCTGTGGTCTGGCCAAATGTGAAATGCTCCTACTGTCTGCCAAGATGCAAAAAGGATACTGTTTCATACGCTGGCGGTAAGCAGCGCTAGAATTTCCTCCGTAGCATACGTCATCCATAGGAGATGCATGCAGCTCCCTCGTCTGCAGTTGATTTGGGTCATTCCGAACACAAAAAGCAAAAAAAAAGGAAACGAAAGCAGAAAAAGATACTGTTATGCAGTTGGGAGCTTCAAGGAGTTGAAGACATAGCGTTACACCTCCTGGAGATAGTGATAAGATCGACAGCGACCCGTGCGTCACCGTGGCTTCAGGACTTCAGAAACGACCTCGGCATAAATTTTTCAGTTCCTAGGGAACAGAGACATGGGTCTGCGAGCTTCGGCGGTGAGGGGCGAACGCTTGCCTACAGCCTCTCCCAAGAAGCAGAATTCCTTTCTCAATGGTCTCCGTCACCATTCACTGCAACGTATTTAATGTGGCTATTGTTCTTGCACGGCTTCCGCTGTCTGTATTGCTTCAAACTTCTTGCGCTCAGTGCCCTCTTCTGTCCTTCCTCTGCACTCGCAGGACTCGAAATGCTTAAGCGACATGTCATCGTGTGAAGTTTTGTGATTGTGCGCTTTTCTTGTGCGATCAAGCGAAGGGGGAAATGCTGCGCTTTGTTCGTGTGATTGTGTCTGTGATGGTAGTGCGTCGAGGATGCCAGACTCGTTGAGCAATGTGCTTCGGGCAAAAAGAAGCTCGATCGCTCTGTTCATTTTGAGTCGTCGGGGTTTCTCATTTGGCTTTCGAGTGGTGTCTCTTAGAAATGCGTGTGGATAAGCTGCATGTTGTCTTTTGTGTTTTGTCTGCTTGTTATATGTACTGTGCTGTCTGTCGCATATTTATTGAGGACGCAATAAACATCAAAGTATTATTTAAGCATATATTTGTGCTCCCTTCATTTGCAACAGCAAACGTATCGTAAAGGCTGGGTGAGGTCCGGGATCCACCTCATCTGCTCTTGATCAAGAGAAAACTAAAAAAAAAAGAAACGCTGTACTGCGTCAGCTCGATCTGTTTACACATAGGCAAGGTCTTGCAAGAGAAAAGACTTGAGCATTTCGCAGCTACGTTAGGTTACCTTTCTGGCACTTTCCAGAAAACAAACAATAAACAAATACAGAGCATTTGAAAGTGATACAAAGACCGTCTCTAAGCACACTGATAGCATCCAGAAGTGTTCGCCGTGATGTTTCTTTATTTTATTTCGTTGCACTTAGTTTTCTTTCATCTAGAGACTTCCATTTTTTTCTGTTTCAAAACTTCTAAAAGACTTGACTACTCATGTTGGCTCATACTGCCGTATATACTGGGCAGAAGGATTCGTCTAAAAGTATGTAGCAACCGGATAACTATTTGTATCGCCTGTAACACCTGGATATTAGATCATTGTGATCACAGAAACAAATTTTCGTTAAGGCTTTCTTTTAGTCTAGAAATTTGTAGGTCTCGGGGTCTGTTTAGACGCAGTGCCAATTCTTTTGTACTGTGCAAATGCGATTAATTGTTTCTGCTTTTCACGCTCCTCTGTCGAACGCCCCGTTATTCTCACAATCTCTCGCGATTTTGGGCTTCACAGAATATGTTACAATGTCAGGCAAAGTTACTAACGCCTTCGATGAAGGAGCGATTTCGAGCAAACATGATGTCTCATCATAAATCTGAGTAATTGTGCGGAAAGAAGTCTCTTGAAAGACAGTGCGAACTCAAGGGAACTTTAAGAGTTCCGATATTTTAAAGTTGTTCAGTACACAATTCTCAACGTGCTTCTGCAATGACGTCAGTGTATTGTAGCTCTCATGCATAAATGAAACCAATAATTTCTTTTTCAGTACGATTGAGTGGCGTGGACAAGTCGGCCAAAATATGCCGTTCGGAAGAAGCCTCCCCCCCCCCCGGCCCTTTTGATTTTTCAGTGTTGTTAATTAAGCATTTACCGTGACAAGGAGGTCTTTATTTTTTCAACTTCAGTATGGTCATATTTATTGGTTCATATGTACGCGAATCTTTAAGGGAAGTTTTTATTTCTGTTTTCCTTTATTTCAAAATACATTGCGCTATATACAGCAGCACCATCTTAATTTCCTGCCCTGGAGCGCACGGGGTGTCCCTTGATAAAGACGACACTACTTAAGCGGGTAAAACATGGCGGAAATGAACAGATCACGTTCTCAGTTCCTTATAACGAGAGTCGCTTCCTCAAAAATTTGTTTTGCACGGATTGCTGTTCATGAAAATTTTCTGCCTGCAACAACAACACGACTGTATATATCATATTTCGCGAACTACAGTCATGCGTATTCCCATAAAAAGTGAACCCTAGAGAACTTCACAAGGGGAGAAAAGTAAGCATCTCAAATATTCGGTGCCTTGAAAGAAACGTCCAGATAGAAAAGCAGTAAGCACAGCAGAATGGCGTGCATATATGCCGGGAAACATCACCGCAACCATGATATAATTTCCTATTGTCGAGTTAAAAGTTTTGAATGTGTCTGCATCGTTCACCCACGACAGCAATCTAATAAGTATTTTTGCTCGGTTTTGTATCATTCACACGCGTAAAATGTACGTGTCACCAAAATATGTTAAATGCACATATTTTTTTAATTCCTTGAACCGGAAAAAATGGTCGTACTATCCCTCGACTGAACCGATTACCACAACGCAGTGCTTAGGGATTCTGCTGTGATGCTGAGTGACAATACGGACCCCTTCACAATATAACCCCCGAGTTCTACTTCCAGTACCTGAACTAATGCGTTTACACTGCATTCGGTTAAATGTTGCTTAAACGAACTACTTCTGGCCCAAACTGCTACAGCGAACAAAGTTGAACGTGTACAATGAATTAAGTTATTTTTACGCGTCTGAATGGCCCTATGTGGCCTGAAGCACTGCTTTGAAATCTGCTCAAAATTTCAGTGTCATATTTTTTTGGTGTAGCACTTCACTTGGACCTTTCATCAGTGCGGGCCATGCTTTGCGCGTAGCGAAGGTATTAGCCTTCGTCAGAGGCACTGACCTCGACTTGACACAGTACTTACTTGTTGCTGTATGTGCTCTTCTACATTGTGTGCGTCAATTCATATGTCGCCCTGGTTGTGCGGAATAACGTGTTATGCGTATGGCGAGGCGAAAATCTTCAACGATCAATTAAGAATCTCTTTCTTTGTCTCTCTTTCAAGCACAGCTTTAATTCGGGAAGTGTGCAAGCAAAAGCACCGTATACAGAGCGGAGTATCCGAGCTGATTTAACCCTCTTATGACGGGGTGCAGCCTCAGTACAAAAAAAATAACTGTCAACTGACTTAGACCTTGACCAAGACACCATCCTGAAATCGACAAAGTGGACCAAGCGCCTTCTGACAATGCCCCATTTTTCGCCACACTGGGGTGGAGCCTCACCTTTTAAACAACGGATTTTCAGTCAGTTTCGTATTTGTTGTATCATGATAACTAGCACCCAGCATTAAAATATTTTACACAAGACACGTGCAATTTTGTTTGTGGTGATAACGAGGAGAAATAGACAATAAATATATTGTCATTTTAAACAGAGACCAGAAAGATCAGTATACTAGGACATAGCACAGGTATAATGGATTGCTGGCGTATTTTGACGCGTGTGTGCTATAAAAAGCGCTAAAGGTTGGTGCAGTAGTATCAATGCAAGAGCAAGTTAATCAAGTTTACACTCAGAGGCCATTGTATACCTTTTTCTGAAGCCGCAACTCGCATTCGAGTGTGCTTGTGTGAGAGGAAAAGCTGGGAAACAGGACAGGCATTGAGTTAAGACAAGTGCGCGTAACTCGTTTCTGTTGCAGTCATAAACTCATTTTCTTCACACTCAATTCAAATGAATGGTGCCAGCCACTTTGATAGAAATACTTGAACCGGTACAGTGACTTCTGGCCAAGACACATTTTCTATGGGCTGATCACAACTTGAGTGGATGCCCGGCTGAGCACACGAGAAACTGGTCTGTACTCGGCAAACCTAATATAGCGAATTAAACAATCGGGTCTGATACGCTGCGTGGAACAACTCTGTTTTATCACTACTCTGTTTTATGAGTAATCCAAGTTACGCAGTACAAGTGCGAAATCGTAAATGAATGTATGAGAAGCACGATATGCCTCTTTCTTCTGTTTGCAAATGCGGCAGTGGTTTCCTTGTTGCAAGCATCGCAGGAACCTATTCTTGTATATTTTTCCATATTTTGTTTCTAGAAAAAGAAGGAATAGACAACCCATTATTGCCCTTTGACTCATGGGCATTTTAAAAAATGCGAACTGCGCAATCAATAGATTGTAATGCACACTTCCTTCGAGCATGCACTGACTACCATATATCGCCTAAAAATTGGCCATGAGCAGCTAGCCATTGTTTTGAACGCATGCGACTCCATAAACAGTGTATTTATTTCTATTTTATTCCCTCTTCTTACTATGTTGGCAGATTACTCCAAATTGACATGACCCTTACCCGCTGTGATTGATTAGCGGCTTTGCCATCAAGTGCTAAGCACGTGGTTTCTAGATCAAATCCCGGCCGTGGCGGCCACATATCGATGGGGGCGAAATGCAAGGACGCCCGTGTACTTAGATTTAGGTGCACGTTAAGGAAGCCCATGTGGCCAAATTAATACGGAGTCCCCCACAACGGCGTGCCTTATAATCAGATGGTGGTTTTGGCACGTAAAATCCCACAAATTATTGTTAATTAATTATTATGATCCGTCGAAGGCGTTAATGTACCGACTTTTACTATGATTACGTTGATCATTTGACTGTCCGGTCGACTAACCTAAGCCAATTGTAATCTTAACCACACCCCCGATGTTTCGGGCTAAGCAGACCTCTCTTTGCACGTGCGTACGAGTAATTTCTGTAGGCACCCTGACTCCCTGCAAGAAAACTCGTTTTATCGAAGAACGTTTACTAAGGCGAGTAGGCAGCGCCACCTCGTAGAGTTCGCCGTAGGCTGAGCCTTTCAAGAAAGGGCAATGAAAGGATATACAACTCCTTCCGCTCGTCTCGCCCTTCTCAAACGCGAAGACCCAGTTTCGCCGCACGCCGCGCGTTCTCAGTTTGCGCCGCGGCCACGGCGCGGAAGAAACACATCACTCTTCGCAGTTGACACGTTCCCATGAATTACTCGACCCACGTTCCGGCGGGCCAAGTGCTGGACAGATCTCACTGGGCGGCGACGCTCCTTGAACGTAGGCGAGCCACTGAGATTGCCCGAGCGTAACGACCTAGAGCGCTGCCTTCATTTTTGTTTGCAAACGGTGCCACTCCGTGTCGTGTTTTGTTGGCATTGGTTTCAGTGGCTACGCTTCAGAAGGAGAGAGAGATTTCGCGGAGGAAACTTACTTCCGCGACACTGATGCACGCGTGTTGCGGCGCAGCTGATGTTGCGCTCGAATTATTTCCGACTAGTTTCGCTTGAGTTTCGAAGTACACTAGCTGGGTTACCTCTGCGGACAGCTGCTTCTATGAGCGTTTGACTGGTGAAAACCTAATAGTGACGCAATAATAGAGAAAAGAGTGGCCGGCCCCTGGTGCTATGCGTGGATAATCCTGCTCGATGAAGCAGTTCGGTGCACTGGACCAACCGCTGCATCCTAACTTCACCGCCGAGTTTCTGTTGTAGATCTAAAGCTAATGTTGAGAAAAATTAAGTGATATCTCAATAAGTACATGTATAGTAAAGAACAACTACTTACTGCAGAAAAGAATAAGATGCTGCAGATTTTACTATTTTCACAAAATCAATCCGTGTGTGAGATTAGGTCATAATGAGCTCAGATGACAGTTCTATTGCTCTGATAGCGTGATTGAAAGCCAACACGCAGTAATATTCGGGTGAGATGAAAGTGCCTTTGTCTAGGCGACTAATATAAGAGCTCACACAGTAGTATGCAAATAAAGTTATAACGAGGGCCATCGGGCAGACCTGATACTTTTGTTAGAATTCTGCAATTTTGCCGTTACTTAGGCAGCGTGCTTTACCGGAAGTACAAAGAGACAGTTGCAATGTGAGGCAGTATCGCGCGGTCCGGAGGAAACGAGAGCGCAATGACCACGCGGCTCACGACTGACGACAGGCCCGCAGGCAGTGAAAAACCTCGAGAAGTACTTCGTAGCAGCCTGTGCAGGTGCTGTCGACGCCGACTCCGAAAATTGGAGCAGGTCCGCACTCACACTGCACTTACGCTAAACTTAATCGCACTTGCACAGGATGTTGCTGAAGAAATTATCACTGGAGGCCCGCAAAAAAATCTATTAAATTACTATTGTGAAGGTCGATGTAAGGATGGTAGAATTACGAACGCAAACAGCGATTTCTTGCCAATATAAAACGGCGTGCCACAGGGGTCAATATTAGGTCACTTACTGTTTAATCTGAATCAGCATGGCTGAACTCTCTTTCATTTTGAAGGTGTCTCTGCTCGCGGATGACACGGCTCTAAGAAAACTACAACATTGGAGCTAGTGTTTTACAGAGAATACATTTAATATTATGTAAAGTCGTAATAGTTCTAAGAAATCATATTTTCGCAATTAAACAGATAACCTAACTGGGGCGTGTTGATATAGAAATATTGATTATTCCTCAAAGATAAAGCCCCAGGGTTTAATATTGCATGAAACCTACTCATTGACACGCCACATAGAATACTTTACTCGAAAACGTTGAGCAGTTTCTGCCATAACATACACGTTAAGCTCGGTATGTGATACTAAATTAAGGTCAATTTAGTAGACTTTGGGCGAATCATTAATGAAATACGGGGTAACTTTCTATGGATTAACATTACCCTACAAGCTGTCTGTACGGAATAGCATGACGATTATTATTGAATGTGTGCTATTTAGAAACACACGTAACTCATCACAGTTATTGACAAAATAAAATGCTTAATGAGAAACAACTTTACCTCTGCGTTGTTCTTTTGAAACACTTTATTTATTGCAATACACTTAATGCAATAAATATAAGACTACGTCAGCTTCGCAATACTGAAATATTTGTTATTCGTATGGTTTCTGAAAATTACAAGAAAAGCACACAAGTGCATTAGTATCAGTAATCTTTAATATGGTTGCTTAAAGATGAACATTAGTTATTTCGAACACTACGAATATACATGGAAGAGTTTGTTTTCCCTGTAAAACTGTAGTTGGTTTGAGTTACTTTGGTCATTTTGTCTATTCTTGTTCATCTGTGTACAATGAGATGTCAGTTTTATCCTGCTGTTTTATTGCACTGCTGTCATTGAAGTACTCGGAAACTACGATTAACCATGCATGGGATTTTGCATCGTGAACCGTGCAAAATAAACTTTCAGTGCATGGAGCCAACAAGTCTGCGTTAGCCGCATGAAAGCGATGATGCTTGCGCGGGCTTGTGTACTTAATTAACCTAGACTGGCACTCCATTGAACAACATTGCTTAAACATGATAGCTAGCGTATGTAACATTGTTTTCCTTCAATCCAGGCGAGTGGCTGCCCAGTCCGACATTAAAGCTTTGGTGCTTCAGAGCGCTGTGTATTGATTTTTGCAAATATGCAAGATATGACATGAATAAAACCAGAAACATCTAAAGGAACCTCTTTTAGACTTTAGCAAATATCTGTCGGCAATGTGCCTTTTTTACGTTCGTCTTTATTTAGCCTGCGCTTCTAAAGAAATCGAGTTTTACTGCAGGAGCGAAAATGTTTCGGACCTCTGCCAAGGCCTGCCAAGGTCAACTTTCCACCACTGCCAAGACTGACTAACGTCGTCAATGAAGCCTTAAAAGGTTTCATTGCCGACGTTAGTTGGGTCTTCGCAGAGCGATTCCAAATGCCAAGAAACCAACACAAAAAAAATTGGAGGATGCTTAAGCTTCGTTTTTAACTGTGGAACACAAAAGCATCCAAAGATCTCTGACTGCTTCTCACGCTTGCCGGCAACTGGAGCGTATGTAACCGTAATGTTTACCGGGAAACGCTCGCGGGGAAAGTTATACACGAAGGCAGGCTTTCTGGTAAAAACGCGGCCTCTTGCATGGGCTGCGATGCGGTGGAGGCGAGCGCCATCTGGAAGTGTTTTAAGAAAGCGGGGGGTGCCACTTTGTGGACTTCGAGATGCTTACGTGCCGGCGTGCGCAAATGGTGGGCGCCGTCTCCGGTCTATGAATCGTAGAAACGCTGGAAAGGGGTTTGTTTGAGTTTTCGCGTAATGGAATTATGTTTTCTGGTATAGTATAGGCAGCTATCATGTCTTTAGGTTGTCTCTAAATCATAGTTTACGATTGTTGCACGTATTTTAGCTCGAGAAATTCAATTAGTTCAGTAATTTCTTGCGTCACAAGGAAGGCCTGGGTATAGGTGGTTCGAAAATTGTGTCGCCGAACCGACGTCCGACGCCGACACCGGACCTTCTGCGACACGGTTTCCTTAAAGCTACCGCGTTAAAATGCGAGCCACTTTGGGCCCACGTTGTTAAGTTGAAATTATGAACATCTGCGCTAAACTCCTATTGTAATTTGTCCAGCAAAACATTAGGCTTTGTAGCTCAAATTTATTACATATCATCACCATATACTATCATAACATTCATTCGAAAATTCCTAGTCCTCTATATACATAAAATTCCATTAACATAGCACGCAGCTCTCGCAGCCACGTTATACTGGCCATTTTTCTGCTGTGTAGTCTCGCTTAGAGCTGTTGACCAAGTTCTCGACATCTCAACGTTTCTTATACTTTGACGCGTGCCAGGCCTGGACAGTATATAGGACCTAGTACTAATAAGTGATGGACTCCTGTTAATTATATACCACTTGTCAACTCTTCATTAAAAATCTTTTTGTCATGAAACGTCTTTAAAATTGGTCAGAGGGGGCCGCCTGCTAAACCACATGTGACATACTACTCAGGTGCCTTACTTTGGTATCGCTGTGTATAGAGGAAAAAAGCCATTGCTCAATAAGGAAGTGCCACGCGCACACACTGCAGCTGATGCAATCCGAGCAATATTTTACACATCGCTCTGCGTTCAGAGAGGCACAGGCAGGCAGTACATTTGTCGATCCGAGCGCGGGTGACCGCGTTTGAGAGAGCGTACGCAGCCAAAGTACGTATTCTCAATCAAACTCAAAGCAACGCTCATCAGGAGTTATAAGGCCTGCAAGTGTGCAAGTTCTCGCAGCAATGTAACGCTTGCGATTTTGTGCTTCAATGCATAAAAGAGCGTTTTTTTAAAAGGCAAGTGAAACAGTGCATTTTTATGACGAGTTTGATGGCGCATATCTAGAAATCGCTGCCACCCTCAAAATTTGTTCTAAGTGGATATGCCTGGAATCCTCGCTTGCTGCAGTTCGTAGATTGAAACATGTTCCGTAATCTAACTGATTGTAAGGTTAAGTCGAGTAATCACATCATTTATTCGAATACAAATATTTATTTGTAGCAGAAGTAATATGGGGGGGGCACAAATATATATATATATATGTATATATATATATATATATATATATATATATATATATATATATATATATATATATATATATATATATATATATATATATATATATATATATATATATATATATATATATATATATATACACTGCATCTGATGATGGTCCGCTCCGGACCACCGGCACTTGTACTTCTTGGCATGGCGCGTGTCCATTAATGTCCTGAACAACACTTTGCAATGTGGTGAAGGCGTTTGAAATCATAGAACTGAGACCTCAAACAGGAGTAATTTAATGCTACAGGATCTTTTCTCGCATTTAGCGCAAAATAACCACTGAATTTTTTTTAAGTGACAAAATTTGTTTGCGCCATCTGGCAGTTTTCGCAGTAGGTCGGTGGCACGACGGTAGGTCGGACTTGAGGGAGGGAAGGCGAGGAAACGCGCAAAGGGCAAGGGCGCGTGCTCACGTTTAACTGAGTTGCGGACAAGGCCGAAGAGAGAAGGTAGAAGGGCTGCAGAGCATTGTAGCTTGTTCGTCGCGAGAAGGCGAGGGAAAAGGCGCGTTCTCTTGGGCAAGCAAGCGGCGGAGAGGAAACAGACAGAAGAGGAGGGGATCCTCTCACTTGCTTGTCCGTCACTTGGTGGCTCGCTCATTCGTTCGGTCTCTTTCTTCGCTTAGATCATCAATAATTGTCGGTATTTTCTGGATAGTTTTTTTTTATCATTGAAGCGTGGCACGAACTCAGTGGCACATACCCAGTGGCCGAAGTTACCCGATGGTTGGTTTCAAGCCTGGTTCCCTCAGCACAGGAGCGCGATGCTCTACACATTAGACCATGGTTTAAGGGACAATTAGACCATGGACCCGGGTTTGAGGGAAAGGGGTTAGCGACTGGCAGACATAGGGAAAATTGAAGGAGAAAACTGCGTGAAGTTCTCACAGAGTGATAACCGCATTAACAAATTTACAATAACGACAAGGTTTTTTTTTTCACTACAGTGTTGTAAGGCGTTTATTTTGGATTGTGTCATAGCCAACGTCGCAGCCGACTTACCTGCACATAAAAGCTAATTTGGTGTATTGAGAAGTACGGTTGAATGCAGAGCAAACGGACGTGGCAAGAACGTATGTAGCTATAAGGTGTCCAAATGAAGGCATCTGCAAGTATAATCTAGCCAAGCAAGTAGCATGAGTGAAAATAAAAGTAGTTGCGGTGAAATGGCGGAAGGCGTGAAGCCGGTCGGCGAATCTACAACAAGGCAGCTATTTTCCGGCATTGTACTTGAAGCTTTGCCTTGATGTCTCGCAAGATAGCAAAAGGCAACCGCTGCTGGCACTTCAGTTCGTGCGAGGCTACTAGGACACAATGCGGCCCATGACAGCTTGAGACGCAGAATTAAATAAACCGCGCTTCATTAGCTACACCCTCTCATTGTCAATAGACCCATCGGTGTATAGAAGTAAATGTCACTCAACAAACTTCTGGCACTTCGTACGCAATTTTCTAGAAATCCAGAGCATATGGAGCTATTGCAATACGAAAATGTGCATAGAAGTTTCTAAAAAGTTCCTGAAATTGCACCATGTACCTCAAACTTGTGGATGAAGAGGGATCTCTGGTGCTAGAACACCTTGACAGCATGTACGAACATCTTCATTCTTTCAATTTCTCAGCTTGAAGCCCCAAGCGCACTTATACTACATGTCACTCCTGTCTCAGGACTTCCGTATGGGTGTAATTGTTTCGGTGGACGAGCATGAAGTTGCACTGGTGACTTGCAGGCCTGGTCACCTGATCACCTAGTCACCTAATCAGGATGGCGTTACCTACGCGGCGTTCGGCAATCTGAGGCACAAAGCACTACTCATGCTGCTAAAACATTACAAGTCTTGGTGCGACGGTTTAGTTCCATGTGAATTTAATGCAGCCGCTGAGTTCCAGTTCTCAAGCCTGGCAAATCACCGTTACATTTGCCATCGTACCGCCACATCAGTTTCGCCAGTTGCATCTAAAAATAACGGAAAGAAATGTCTTGACATGCCTCGAATAGTACCTGGAAAATTTCAACGTGTACCCAGATTCTATGGCTGGCTTCTGATGTCTGGCTACATACATAATGTTATCAATCTGGTCAGGTTTGTTCAACATCAAATAGATCTAAAACAACTCACTGCGGCATTGTTCCTTGACAAAAGAAAGTGTCCACGACAATATAGCAGATTATGCCGTTATAGACGCTCTGAATGAAGCTGTAATCGGTGGCTGCACTTTTCAGTGGCTATACAGTTATTTGGCCGGCACACATTTCGTCGTGATGACCGAGGATGGTGCCACGACTCGCGACCAAACATCCCGTGGAGTACCGCAAGGCGGGGTGTTGGGAGCCCATCACTATTCAACCTAGTGTTTGTTGGCCTTGTCCGATGCTTGCCCAGCACTCTTCAAATATCAATCTATGATGATGACTTTTGCACGTGCGCGTCCGCTGTAACACGACTGCAGGTACGAGCAAGGCTACAAAAGGCAGCTAGGTTAACATTGTTCTACTTGAGAAAACAGAATTCAGACCTCTCTTCAGGGAAATACTGCCTTGTTGCATTCACTCGGAAGGGAATGAGGCTTTTCTCTGTAAGTGTCGATGGTCAAGCAATTGCAAACGCACGAAAACACCGCTTTTATGGGTAATTATCGACCGCAACCTATCATGGAGCCGGCATGTTTCATACTTAAAGAAGAGGTCAACGACAATAACCCACCTCGTCCCATTTCCCGGCGGAAAGTCATGGGGCACATCGGTGTGGTAAGTGCTGCATCTTTATGATGCCTTGTTCCTCGGTTTCGAAATATACAGCCTCCCTGTGCTAAGTAACACCTGCAAAACAAACCTGCGTGCACTACAGGGACTACAAGATTAAGCCCTAGGGATGGGCCTCGGTATTCCGAAGTGTTTGTCTGGAGCGGCAACGATTCTTATAGCGCGAGATCACCCAGTATCAACGTACTTGGCAACCGACGCTCTCAGGGCACATATTCGGCATGCTGCCCGACTACCTCGTCACCATCGTGCCACTTTACCCGCAGAAAGGCCACACACAACTTTCAGTCGTACTAGTGCTGCCAACACAACCTCGTTGCCATCGAACTAATGCCTGCAATAAGAACATCCTCACCTCTATGGCGTCTGCACAAACCTGAAATACACCTCACCATCCGAGGAATAATAAAAAAAGCAAACCTGTCGTCGTTTGTCCTGAAACAGGCTCCGTTAGTACTTTTGTATGAGGTGCACAGTGGCCGCGTACAAGTTTTGCATCGATGGAGCAATCACACTTACAAAGTCAGCCGCCGCGGATGCGATTCCAGCAGTATCCGTCAAAATACGGCTAGAAATGTCACATGTATCATCAACGACAGTTGCTGAACTGGTGACCCTTCATGCGACTCTTCAATTCATTCAGGAAGAACCACCCCATCCATAGTCAATCTTCTGTGCTTCCAAGGCAGCTCTCCAGAGTTTACTCCCAATACTGCGCCATGGATCACATGATCAGCTCGTCGCAGAGATCAGACAAGCCCACCATCGAATAGTTGATGATGGACACGGTAGGCTCTATCAATGATTGCCTAGTCACTGTAGTATACATGGCGATGATCAAGCGGACGCAGCTGCCCGATCTGCCCATGACGAAGTCAACTGCGTTGTCATTCCTCTTTCTAAAGCCGACACAGCGAAAAAAACTCACCGTGCTTGCGCATGACCTAACATTAGTTCCATGGAAATCATCTGACTTCATGAGTGCACGCTTTCGTACCCTGGACCTCTATTTCCCGTTCCGTATTCCGTCCGACCTTCCACGACGTGGATGCATCCTTCTAGTCAGTCTATGGCTTTGAGTAGCATTTTCAAATGTGCACTCCTTTCTGATGGAATGACCAACAGCCCACTTTGTGACTTCTGCAGGTGCAGCGAAAGGATCGCGCATCTTCTTTTCGGGTGCCCTCGTTTCAACCTGCAAGGAACAGGCCTATCTGCCACGCTACACCATCTGGACAAGCGATCACTCACGGAAAGCAACATTCTTGAAAACTGGCCTACACGAACAGGAGCGCGAGCTTCCATGAAGGCACTGCTGCGTTATTTAAAGGACATCGGACCCTGTGACAAGTTGTGACTGTGCAGTGTGACGTCTAATGCATTAGTGAAACGTTGACACTGTGTAACACTATGCAACCCCTTCGCCGACTATGCGACAGCACCCACAGAAACAGTCCTGTGTTGTGGGTTTTCTTGTTTTCGTTTCTTTTAGCATTATTGTTCTCTAATATATCGAGTACCAGTCCCCTCACCCGGTATTGGGTAGCCAAGCGGACATATTCTGTGGTTAGCCTCCCTCTCTTTCCTTTTCCTTTCTCTCTTTCTCTCTTTTCATTCTTAAAAGACCTCAGAAGACCAGCTAATAAACAACTCCTTGTTACAAGTTGGCACGTTCGCATGCTCTTGTTATTTCGAGGATAGCACCCTCATAGATGAGCGCGAAGAAAGAGCGGATGCCTATAACATTATGTCGTCCCCGCCTCGTGGCCACGCCGCCGCCACACTGGCGGCACGGTTCTCACCACGCCACAAGGACGTCAGGCCTCACCGGTCGGAACCTTGCGTCCCCTCCGCCCACAAATGCTAGACAACGAGCGGCTCTTGTGCGGCAACTTCGCGAGGTCCCGAGACTCGGCTAATAGCACAGCGCGCGCCGACTCGTGAAAAGGATCACCTTTCTTGCGGCAAGTGCGCATTGAAGCTAACGGGAAGCTAGAACAGTGGTGATCCATACCGATTAGGGCTGGAGAGGCTGCGCGTATGCGATACTTGTAGGGTTGTTCATATCAGGATGACGTCGCGACTTCCCTCTTTCGATTTTAGAATAACTTTTCTGTGGCGCTTGTGGGTATATGACGCACCATCCAAAACCTCCAGTCCATTCCATTCGGCTCGTTGTTCAACTAAGCCCTGACTTCTCCTTTAAAAAAATCGAAATATGTACAGTCTTCGTTTCCTTGGGGCACGAATCGAAGATGGAAACAAAAAAAATGCGCCAGCATGCACGCTTATTCTGGTGCTGACAGCTAGACACGTTTACTATGCGAACTGCATTAGTGATGTTTTAACGACGAAACAAACTCATAAATTTACACCGAAAATTTTTGTCAGTGCTATAGGTTCGTGCAGTGCCATTCTTTATAATTTCCTCCATACTAATGAAAACTTTGGTCATTTACTAAGGGTGAAAAATGACACACGTCCAAGCCAGAGATACGCATCTTCACATCACGCAGTCCGTCTTGCTGGGTCGTTCGCTGCGGTATGGAGACAAAGGACGGAGGTTGTTCGATTTGAATGTAACGATCGCTTAAGTGCGTGGTGAAATGCACGTCTGAGGCTGATTTATTGTGCTCGTACTGGAGCTCAGTGCAGTGAATGTTAAGAGGGCGCTCAAGTACACAAAGAAACCCGAGGCTTAGCTTTCACAGCGAAGGTCTATGGCCATTGAGGCGTGCTCGCACAATTCATTGTAAATTTTGAAGCATAGGGCATTAGTTTTGTATACTTTTCATACAGATGTGTTAGGCGAGCTCAGTATACACAAGACATCAATATCGGCTCTAAAATTTCAATAAGCAAGTGAAGGTAGCGATGAAAGCGGATCACAAATCTCAACGCTGCTGAAGACACGTTGTCTTCACCATCACATAATTTCTTATTTACGGTCGCGTTTTCATCGTACTTGTAAGATTTAAAGCGCGAACACTAACAATTACTTCAAAAAGTACTTTACATTTACAAACGCTCAGGAAATATGTGATCTGAAGATTTATTGTACAAGACTTTCATGTATTTTTCTCCTACGCACGAACTTGCAAATGTTTACGTATGCACCCGTGGTAGTGGTACGTTCCCGTATGTTGTTTACGTACAGTCATCGTTAAAAGTTCCTAGACCACCCAGTGCACGAACACGTTGGCTTTCGAACGTGTAGAAAAATTCCTGAATTAACTTTCACACTCAGAAACTGTGCAGCTTCCGAATCTCAAAAGGACCTTCATAATCTTGGAGCCCTTGTAATCAAATGCACAACCCGCTACGAAGCCAACGTGCTCTGGCAAGCTCTCGGCTGAGAACTTATTTAAGGCAGAAAGCTGGGCTAGTTGGTGGTTATTCCTATAAGGGGACATTGCACTAGCGCGTAAAAAAGGACACAGACAGGAACATGAAAAAAGCGTTGGTGTGTGTTTTTTCATGTTCCTGTCCATGTCCTTTTTTACGCGCTAGTGCAATGTCCCCTTATATGAGAACTTCTCACGCTGACTGCACATACGCCATTCCCTCCTCGTTGCCAAGACTTCTTGTGCAGAGGAAGGTACATTGGCAGCTTCGAACCACTGTATGACGAATGTAGTCCCGCAACATACAGGAAACAGAACTGCCCAATCACTAGCGTTGCACCACCAGGGAGTGCAATCTCCACCAAGGAAGTACTATTTAGATGGAGTTACTCTGCTATGTGGTGTTCCCTCCCCCCCCCCCCCCGCCTTTTTTTTTTGTTACTCGCCCGATGAAAAGGAGATGTCGGTGCATGAACGCGAAGCCGGTTTCTTCTTTGTCATGAGGAAGACATTGTTTTACATGCTCATTTCAAGCAACAAGCGCTATCTAGACGAGGATGAAGAAAAACAACCTATTCGCCTAAGTTTCCCTACTATTTTCCATGTATGCACATACACTTTTATGCATAACTGCGATACTCTTGTGCATGTAACATATGCATATAACATAAAGGAAACACACACCCATAAAACAGACATATATACTGGACGTGCATCACCTGGATTGTTTTACATAACAGTCTAAACAACACAAAATTATATTAAAGCTATTCACCTTCTTTCCTTCCTTGAGCAGTTCTCTTGCAATCAGCCAGATGGTACGTCTCATGTACTATAAATACAAAGTGTCATCCTCATATGCATTGTTTAGCCTACCGTCGGAATAAGAACAGTGCTTACTGTCTGGGAGCTTGTGCTCTATTTGTTTTGCGCTGTCATTAGACTAGTCCCGAAACGTGTTACGTAAAGTGCACATCCTTTTTTCGAATGTTGTAGTTAGAATATAAATAAACTGGGCCGTTTCCCCTTAAAGGCGATACATTGAAGCTGATAGAAATGTTTATCGTTGCCCTGCACCATTTCACACGCTGTTCTATGAACGCGTAGGGGTGACGTGTTAGCACTATACTGCACGTGAGGAAACTGCTGCGCCTCGATTCCCCCGCGTGTCGCCCTTGTTCCCCGTAACCTTACCCAGGCACAGGAAGTATCTCTTCGGAGGTTTCTGGCTGGAGTGCTCTTAACACCATGTGTTACCTGGGTTTGGGGATCGATAACAGACAACCAAGCAAAGGGCCCCAAATTATCAGTTTCAGTGGCAACGTCAGAAACTCTACACCTTCTTTGGATGTGCCCTGGAACACGGGGAATCGGACTTAAAATTTTAAGAAAGGCTGGACTGAATCCAGACCTACCCCAAAAATGCAACCGTCCGTAGAGCGATGGACAGTAAGTTCATATGATAAAGACATTGCTGCCGTTCCTGCAAGATACAGAGCTGGAACCTTTTATTTGACTTTATTTTATTGCAGCAAATTCCCTAAATAAAAACTTTGGAGGACGCTTAAGCTTTGCCTTTAAGAGTGTAACGCGATAGCATTCAAGGATCCCTGACTGCTTCTCACGCTTCCCGGCTACTGCAGCTTATGTAACCGGAATGTGTACCCCAAAACGCTGGTGGCGATCGCTATGCAAAAATACGAGCTTTTCTGGTAGAAACGCGGCCTCTTAGGTGGGCCGCGGATGCGCGGAGGGGGGCGCCATCTGGATGGAGTATCAAGGAATTCAGGGAGGCGCGCTGCTCTGTGAATGGTGGAAACACTGGAAAGGGTGTTTATGTTCTAGTTTCCGCATAACAGAATTATGTTTTCTCGTATATTCGAACTACAACTCGACGATATCATGTATATAGGTTGTGTGTAAGTTGTACTTTATGAATTTACAGCGAAGCTGTTAAGGAATACTTCCCCCAGGATCGTGTCCGCGTGTCAACACAAAACTCAAGCCTACTCCTCTGGCGTCCGCGCCAGACGCCACCTGCGTTCGTGCAGTCGAGTACGCGCCGTGATTGGCGCGCCACAACTAGAATGAAACATAATTACGTGGGATGATCCCAAAGATAGCGCAATGCCGGGCCGGGCTCCGGCTGAGGTGAAGCAGACGTTAAGCACTTCCGATACGTGGGCCGATCCCGAAGATAGTGCAATACCGGGCCGACCTGCGGCAGAGGTACAGTTCTCAATTAAGGGGCTTACATACACCCCTTCGCTTGTCATCCTTCTTCATAGAGCATTTTACTGAGAAATTCAATTAGTTCAGTAACAACTGTGCACTACACAGAGGGCCTGCGTGGTTCAGTATGCGTGGTTCGGAACGATGTTTCGCTCACAAGAGCATCGACGCTGGACACTGGACGCCGGATTTTCTGCAACACGGGGCCCTTAACGCTATCGTGTTAAAATCTACTGCTGAGTAGTAGAGACAGCGCCCGGGCAGCTATTAGGCGACTCAGAACGCTGGCGTAATGACAGGGGCCGCCACCGGAGTTGCAGGCGTCGCACCTCAATGTGTGCGGTATGAAGCACAGGGTAAACCGTCTTCGTTTGTAGATTCAAATGTACTATCCATTCCGCTCAAACTATTGCATGTACTATGGTGTGGTATCCACACAGTTGTTCAGCAGGAACACTAGTGTCTGTGCGTGCAATGCTCATGCCAGACGCGGAAGGCCCAATGCTTGCCCGGCTCCTCTGAAGACTCGATTGAGCAGAGCGAGAGAGAGAGAGAGAGAGTAAAGGATCTTTATTAAGAATATTTAAACGGAGAGAGGAGCGTGGGAGAAACTCTCAATCCGGGGTCCCTAAGATGATCCCAGTGATGTTTCGAGCCCGTTGTATCATAGCTCGGCGGACCTCGGGAGGTCCCTGGCGGAGGGCATCGTCCCACAGCTCCTTGTTCCGTAGTGGGTAAAGGAGAATTGGCAAGGGAGCAAAGAGGTTTGCAGGGTACCCGATCATGACGTGGAAGATTGTGGGCGAGCTGCCACAGCCCAGACAATGGTCTACATAACAGTGTGGGTAGGACTTATTGAGATAGACAAGATTTGGAGAAGTTGCGGTTTGTAACTGGAGTGATACCACTCCTTCCTTTCGCGAGAAGGACGGCGGTAGTGCGCCATGGGTGTGACGAATGTGTGTATAATGACGGAGGATGTCGTTGTAAGGGAGCAAGGGATCCTTCCACCCTGAACTAGTCGCATTATCCCGGCGAGCCGCCTGGAGGGAAATTTCTCGGGCAACCGCATGTGCGCATTAATTATCCGGCAGCCAGGTATGACCAACAGTCCAGAGTAATTGGATGAGGGGAGATGTGGTTGGTGCATTTTGGGTGATCTGTTTGAGATCCAGCACTCAGGATGTTCTCGTACAACTCAACGAGCTGGTAATTAAGCGGGCAACGAAGCAGGCACCACGAGCGCTACTAGCACTAGACCTCACAATTGCCTTTGATAACGTCACCTATGAAAGTATCCTTCGCAACCTACGCAACACGGGTTGCGGAGTGAAAACATACAACTACATCCGCGACTTTCTTCGCAACCGAACAGCCAGGATCAGAATAGGAGAGGAGACATCCCAATCGATCTCCCTGGGGGATAGAGGATCGAACGCCGCAAGGCTCGGTCCTTTCCCACCTCCTGTTCAACATGGCTCTCCTGCCGTTGCCCAAGCTTCTCGAATCAATAGACGGCTTGGGCCATGCATTATATGCCGACGACATCACCCTCTGGACTGCAAGGGCAAGATCGGATGGCTGGATGGAAAACACGCTCCAAAATGCGGCTGACACGGTCAACAGCTATGCGAAGACCTGTGGCCTTTGCTGTTCGCCTCAAAAGTCAGAGCCGACCATTGTCAGACCACGTGCATCAGGGAAACAAACAGAAAACAGAAATCACTGTGGAAGGGATCCGGATCCTCCCGGTCAGTGACGTAGCTAGGTCATCTGGCACCTGGGGCCCATAGGTCTTCTGTCACGCCCCCCCTCCGGGAGTAGTCGAGGAAGGCGAGTATGTCAACAATTTCCGGATGTCTTCAGACGTATATGACACCTCCCCCCCACTGGACCCTTGCACACGGGGCCCACGTCCCCCCCCCACCGTTGCTACGCCACTGCTCCCGGTACCTCAATTCAGTATCCTGGGCCTCCTGATCCAGGCGGACGGCAAGGCAACAGCCATGATCAGAAAAATCAAGCTCTCGTCAGACCAGATCTTGAACATGATCAGACGAGTGGCCAACAGGTGGAGGGGCCTGAAGGAATCGGACGCCTTGCGCCTCGCTCAGGTCTTTGTTATCTCACGAATCGTCTACGCAGCGCCGTGTCTGCAACTCCTCGAGAAGGACGTCTTACGACTTGACGCAATAATCAGGAAAGCCACGAAGCAAGCCCTAGGTATTCGCATAAATTCATCCACGACAAAATTACTTCAAATGGCAGTCCAGAACACAGTCGCCGAGCTCGTAGAAGCCCACCTATTCAATCAAAGGCTACGGCTTAGCCAGACCAAGGCGGGCAGAAGCGTCCTCCACAAGATCGGATGGCAAGAATCACACTATAACCGCCACTGCCAAATACCCGAAAAGTGGTCTGAGAAGCTGGAATGCAAACCATTACCGCGCAACATGAACCCCACAAGGCACGCCGGACGACGCGACACCCGGGCAAGAGTCATCTCCAGGACCCTGGAGGAAGACGACACTGTCCTATATACAGAAGCCTCTCTACCCAAACGCTCCACGAAGGCAACAATCGTGGTCACCGGGCTAGAAGGGCTGGTCACGGGCGCATCAATCAACACTCCGCCTTCGGAGGAAGCGGAAGAAGCAGTGATAGCCCTCGCACTCCTGCAAGCTAACGTGACCAAGATCGTCAAGGACTCACAAGCTGCATACAAGAACTACAGGTCTGGTTGGGTGTCACTTGCGGCACTAAAAATTCTCGGAAAAGCTACGCCGCCTAAACAAACGCTCGAACTAGTTTGGGTTCCGGCCCACTTCTCAGTTGAGGGCAACGAAGCGCTCCCGGGCCACCGACGAGAAGACAAGGGGATGGCAATTGATCACCAGTTACATAGATATAGTCAAGTGTTACAGGGACGGTATGAATAAATTCCCGCATCCCCACCACTCCTTGACCAGAGACGAACAAACAACATACAGGCAAATCCAGGCAAGATCTTTTCCCCACCCCTGCCTCCAGAACAATACATACCCAGAAAGATACAAGAACACATTTCCTCACTGCAATGCACTAGACACCCTTAGGCACGTCACAGGACTGACTTAATAAATAAACTTTATTGAAAACAGCAAGTGGTGGTGGCTGGTCCTAGGCCTCCCACCTGGGGATGTCGAGGTGTTGACTCTTCGCCGTCTCGCGGGCTTGCTGGGTCGCCCAGAGTTGGTCGTCAAGGTTGGAGCGGCGCAGGGCAGCATGCCATCTCGACGGGAGGGTCGTGGGGTTAGTGTCGGGGTATTGTTGTGTACAGTCCCAAAGCATGTGTGGAAGTGTGGATGGCTGTGTTTTGCCGATATGGCACGTGGGATTGGGGTAAATGTCTGGGTAGATCTTGTAACGTTGTAACAAGGGATAAGTATTGGTTTGTAGCAAGCGGAAAGTTGTAGCCTGCGCTCGGGATAGTTTGTTGTTTGGGCCGGGGAAGGTTCTACGCTCAAAGTAGGACTTCACAAGATCATTGTAGCGTGTCAGGCGATCCCTACCGGTGGGGGCAGCGTCCCCGTCTCCCGCGCGGTTAACTAGGCCTCGCGATAGGGAGTGGGTAACCTCGTTGAGGTTGGGAAGGTGCTGGTGGATGGTGCCTACATGAGCTGGGACCCAGACGAGTGTAACCTGATGGTCGGTTGAGCGGGGTGCTTGTTGCAAGATGTACAAGGCTTGGCATGAAATACGGCCGTTGATATAGTTGATAACGGCGGAACGGGAGTCGGAGACGATAGTATGGCATGTTAGGTCTAGTGTGGCTAGCGCGATGGCCACTTCTTCCGCTTCCTCAGCGTGTGGGGCTACTAGGCTGATAGCATGGTGGAGAGAGCCTTCATGCGTAGGGACGGCTGCAAAGCGGGTACCGTGGGAATATTCGGCGACGTCGACGAAATTCACACCGTCGTGGTGAGCAAGGGATTTGGTGAGAGCCGTGGCACGTGCTGTGCGGCGTGCGCTGTTGTATTGGGGGTGCATGTTTCTGGGGATAAGGTCGGCGTGAATCCAGGCTCGCATGGTGGATCGGATCTGGTGTTTATGGCCGTGTTGATAGGGGTAGGTGATATCGAGCGAGGTGAGGATATGGCGGCCCGTCGCTGTGAGAGGGAGTCTCTCCAGGTGAGAGCGCCGCTGGGCCTCGATGAGCTCGTCCAGTGTGTTATGGCCGCCTAGTTGAAGGAGGAGGTCAGTGCTGGTGCAACTTGGTAGGCCGAGGGACTGTTTATTGGCACCGCGTAGGAGGATGTTGAGCTTGATTTGTTCAGCCTTGTATCAGTTTAGATACGCAGCAACGTAGGTGATGTGACAAATTACAAATGACTGGATTAATCGGAGGAGATTCTCCTCTTTCATATCCCAACGGCGGCTGGAGACCCGCTGTAAAAGTCTCATGGTGTTGGCTGTATTCATCTTGATTTAGGCGAGGGCCGTACCATTCGCTCCGTTCGCCTCTATGAGCATGCCGAGCACACGGATATTGGTGATGAGAGGTATGGGGCTGCCATCCGTGAGATGAAGCGCAATGTGTTCGTAATCACCCGTAGCAGTGGAGTATGTCGGACGGCGGCCACGGACAGTACGCCTGTAGAAGAGGAGTTCGGACTTCGCACCGTCAAAGGAGAGTGCAATTTTTCTAAAGACCACCTCCACCTATACCTATAACTAACCCCCCTACTATGCCCACCCTTTACGATCGATGGGAGATCATGCTATCTAGCCCCGCCTTGCAAGACCAGCTCCGACTGATCCACAGGGGCCAGGCGACCCTGGAAACATATGAAGCCCGTGAAGAGGGAGCTACCCTATCAGATTGTTAACGCACTCCATTTCATTATGGGCCAGTAAAGTTGTTTCTCTCTCTCTCTATCTCTCTCGGGATGCCATGTCCTGATAGGAACGCCCGGCATGCCTGTTGCGACTCCGTTAATGTATACACTTCCTCAGGAACATGGATGGTGTATCGAATCCCAAGAGCAACGCCCAGAATTTCTCCGTAAGCGGCATTTGTTCCGGGCATTGCCGCAGGTTCCTTCAGGGATTCGGTGCCATCCAAAACTACCGAGGTGCAGCCCTTTTGAGTGCGTGTTGAGTCCGTCTATAAAGTATGCGTTTCCGTGATGTTTGCAAGCATGCGGCCAAGATATCGTACACGGGCTTTGCGCCGTCCTTCGTCATGCTCGGAGTGCATATTACGTGACAATGGATGAATGCTTAGTGCTTGGCGTATCGCGGGTAACAAGGTCGTTGGACGCGTTTCAGTCTCAAGGGGTGGGACAGATTATGCTAGCCATGTGAGTAGATGGCAACCAGTAGGGGTGAGTAGGAGGCACTGGCGATGGCTGACCTAATGTGCCTCTAGCGGCTCGCCTAGTGTGTTAAGTGTCCCTAAGGAGACGGTGTGTGTAAGTATAGGTCGGAAGGCCATTGGCCAGCTTCGTCGCTTTGCGAAACATTGCGTCTATGCGAAATTGTTGCGCTTGGGTCAACCGCTGAAAGGGGAGATGGTATGTAAGCCGGCTGATCACGCATGCCTTCACCAAGCGAAGAAGCTCATTTTTCCAAAGGCCCGAGCGCCTGGTGGAGACCCTCCGGATCATGGCCAGAATTTACTCAGTCTGCCTGGATAGAAGGACCGCAGTATAGTTATACCTGCCATCCGCTTGGACGTGTAGGCCAAGAATGCGAGCAGAATTAACCTGTGATATGGGTATGCCATCCACGTGCACAGTGATAGGGGGAGTAGAGGAACAGCTGCGGGGGCCAATGATTATGAGCTACGACTTTTGGGGAGCACATCTTAAGCCACCTTTAATCGCGTACTCGGAGGATGTGTCAACTGCTCGCTGCACTCGTTCCTGGATGGCTCCGTCGGAACCCCGTGTCGACCAGATAATAATGTCATCCGCATAAATAGCGTGAGCGACATCGGGAATCTGGTCGAATAGCCGGGGGAGCACTGCTAACGCGATATTGAATAGAGTAGGGGAAAGAACTGATCCCTGGGGTGTCCCACGTCCTATAAGGCGGATTGTGATGGATCGATGCGGTCCCATTCCTGCGGTGGCTGAGCTGTATCGAAAAAATGCGTGGATATAGTTATACGTACGATTTCCACAGTGTGACTGCAACATTGCGATGGATGAGGTCGTGTTGAACATTATCGAATGCCCCTTTTAGATCTAAGGCGATGAGCGCTCTCGTTTGGGCAAGCGACAGAGGTCCTATGACTTCCTCCCGTAATTGTAAAAGATCATCTTTGGCAGAGAGATGAGCTCGATACCCGAATTGAGAGTGAGAAAGAAATGATTTTTCTTAGAGGAAGGGCTGCAGACGCCACAAGAGTACATGCTCTATGAGCTTGCCAATGCAGGATGGTGGGGAGGTGTGCCATAAGTGTTCAACCTTTACAGGTTTGCCCGGTTTATGGATTACTGTAAAGTCTGCGTGTCACCATGCTTGGAGAAGCGTGTCCTTGCGCCGGCAATCACTTGAGGATATGGCTGAGGCTGTTATTATCCGCGTCACGCAAGTTACGAAGGCGGGCGAATCGGATGTGGCCTGCTCCCGGTGGCGTGTTGCGGCGTAGGTCTTGTAAGACCACCCACACCTCCTCAGGTGTGATGTCTGCATCCGGAAATTCGTTGGCCTCGCCTACATAAGGATAGTCACGGTACTGCGGCAGCGGGCCTGTGGGTATGAAATGCTTCTCTAGCTCCCTGAAGAGTGTCGAGATATCGTCCCTGTACTCGCGCATTAGGATGTGCAGCTGTTGAAATGTTCTTTTCCTTTGTTGTGGAGGGCTCTTTGAGTGAACGAAGAATCGACCACGTTCTTGCTCTGCTCAATGTGCCTTAGAGGCGATCGCAAAATCCTCGCCAGTTTTTCCTCGTAAGGAACTCTGCATACTCCTGAAATTCGTGCGTAATTTGGTCTATACGTTTCTTAAGGTTGTGGTTGGGGCGTTGCCGTTTCCATCGCCGTGTCAACACTCTCCAGGCGTTCCAAAGATGACGTAAATAGGGGTCTCTGTATGGTATGTCCGTCGCGATGTTCAGCGTGTGTGTGTGTGTGTGTGTGTGCGTGTGCGTGCGTGCCTGTGTGTGTGTGTGTGTGTGTGTGTGTGTGTGTGTGTGTGTGTGTGTGTGTGTGTGTGTGTGTGTGTGTGTGTGTGTGTGTGTGTGTGTGTGTGTGTGTGTGTGTGTGTGTGTGTGTGTGTGTGTGTGTGTGTGTGTGTGTGTGTGTGTGTGTGTGTGTGTGTGTGTGTGTGTGTGTGTGTGTGTGTGTGTGTGTGTGTGTGTGTGTGTGTGTGTGTGTGTGTGTGTGTGTGTGTGTGTGTGTGTGTGTGTGTGTGTGTGTGTGTGTGTGTGTGTGTGCGCGCGTGTGGCCTCTAGATCGTGTGTGAGAGAGCCAAGCCAGCGTTCGTACCCCTGGCTCTGAGGTGTGTCCTGCCGCCGTTCCCCGAATTCCGCCCAATCCGTAATGTGCACATTTCGCTCGATCTTGCGCGCACCCCGTAATGACAAGGTGGCCGCCACAATGTAGTGGTCACTACCAAGGTGCTCCTCTAAAGGCCCGTGCACAATGACTGGGTCACTATAGCGCACGAAGCTAAGGTCAGGGCAGGTCTCACGAGATACGCTGTGGCCTATGCGAGTGGAATGTTCTGCGTCGGTAAGCAGTGTGTATCTCATGTTACAGGTGGCATTCGATAAGCGGGTCTCTTTAGCCTGCGATATAACGTAACCCCGTGCACTATGCGGAGTGTTAAAGTCACCGCACACCATACAAACCCGTCCAAAACTACCGAAATCTGTTACGGTAGGCGGTGAAAGCAATGCATACGAGAACGGGTTGAACTGTATACCTTGAGTATAAACAGACTCTCGCTTCGTTTTCCTTGCTTAATTATTTCCAGTATTTGATGCGGGATGTAACTGCTAGTCTTATGCATGCGACATGTAACATGTTTCGAAAGTAAGATTCCCACAAGAGGAGAGACACCCGAGAGCGTGCTGTAACCGGATAAAGAAGGGGTGCAATTGAGTTCCTGTAACAGGATGACATCCCGAGGGTTTGTGGATGTGGCGGCGTACTGCTGCAGGGAACGTCGTTTCTGGCGGAATCCTCTACAATTCCACTGCCACACCACTAGTTGCGGCGTGTTACGCGGCGCCATCATCATCCTGAGAGGAAGCAGAAGGTCGGGTATAGGTATGCGGGCACCGGGTACTAACGTTTGAAGTTTGCGGCCGAGACCTTCGGTCAGATTACTGGCTTTCGCTGTAATCGCTAAGCTCGCGTGCGAAAGTGCGCTCCATACATATTTGACTTGCTCCGTAATCCCTATACGAAGGTCTCCCATTTGCCGTTCTATCCAGGGCCACCTGCATACCAGGGCTCATGTCTGCCACAAGCGCGTCTCTCTGTTTTTGCAGGCGCTCACAGCGCGCCTCTATGTTATGACGTAGACGGGCTATTTCTATTAAAGGATCGAAGGTTGATAACGAATTAGTAATAGGGGAAGGGGTAGTGAGAGATTTCCGGGGCGAAGCGAACTGTGGGGGACCCTCCGCCCGACCTACTTGCCGAGGCGCTTCGGTCACTGTTTTCTTCTGCGCAGCCCGCTGCACCCCTGAGGAGGCCTGAGCCACCTTGGCTTGGACGTTGGTCTGCAGGGCCATTTTATAGGGTTGTTGGAAAGACGGGGAACGAGGGCGCTTCTCCGGGAGGCGCGTTGATACCGGGCGGGACTGGAACCGAGACTTGGGGCGGGTCGGAGACTTGTGACGGGATCTTGAACGGGTCTCTTACTGTACTTGTCCAGTCTCCTTCGTTGGGGCTCGTGTCGTTCGGGTCTCCGCCGTACCTGTGGTTGTTGTCGGGTCGCTGAAGGGTTGGCGTTCACGCTTCTCTTTGTCAAGGTCTTTCCGCACCCAAGCCTTGTTCAGTGTCTGCCCAGCGCGCCGCTCGCAGTTTGAATCCGTTGTAGGGTGGGTCCCGTCACAGGATCCGCAGAGTGGGGTGCACGAATGCAACGGGTGGGGTTGTCAGTTCCGCACGTCGCGCGGATGACCATGCGTGGTGTGGGATAGTAATCAGCCCAATGGCGGAGCTTGTGACATCTCTTGCAAGCCAGTTGGCGGGTGCGATGGGGGTAGCAGCGGAGTTCTGCAACATAGAAACGCACGTAGCGAGGCACGTGCCTTATGTCTTTCAAAGGTTAGCAACGCAACTTTTGTCTCACCCATCATTCGTCCTTGAAGCATCTCAGTTCCAGGAGCCAAAAGTTCATCCACCAGCTTCGGAGAGGACGTACCGGGCACAAGACCAGGAATTACCTTGCATGAGCTGTCTGGAGCCGCTAAATATGTCGTGATGGGATGGATCCGTTGACCAAGGCTCAGCTCCCTCAACTTTTACAATGCGTCTGTCACATGTGACTGGGGTATGCTGATGATTGCCAAGTTCTGCTGAGGTCGCAGTTGGGATACGATGTCCTTACGGTCCTCGAAGGTCAAGCCGGCCGCGCTCCATAGAGCACTGGCGAGTTTTGGGGGCGTCAATTTATCAAGACGAAGTCCGCCGTGAGGCCGTAGAATTATCTATTCATTACGCAAAGGAAGTCGAGGCAAGTTCTGAGTCAGACTGCGCTTGCGTACGGCAAGCAGAGAGGGATCCGGAATGTCCAAGATCTTTTCGGAGGCTTGCGTCCTGGCGCGCCTTTTTACGGACGCATCGCTTGTGTATGTCTTCTAAGAGCCACCTGCGTCTTCATTTTGTCGTCGTAAATGTTCAGGGCAGCGTCATCGTCCATCCTTGACCGGTCGGAGTGTCCACCTCTCGTTGTTGGGAGGGAAAATTGGCGACGATGGGGATAGGTGGCCAGTGCCGCAGTATCTACCCCGGGCGACTTCGTGGTTGCCGAGAGACGCACGGTGGCGTTGTCCGTCGCCAATTGCGTCGACTTCTTGTTTGAAAATGACGTTGTGGTAGATAAATGCTCCATCGAAAGACAGCGGTGAATTAGCCGAAGCATTCGCACTCCCGTGCCTCAGAATTCCGTGCCACATGGGCCTCGGAAGAGCTGGATGCCGGAAGCTGATGTCTTGCGTACTCTGTTGCGCATCGAACCGCGATATGGCAGCACAGCGACTGGCCCACTAGATATCGGAACAGTCGGATGAACTATGTCTTGCGAGACTGTAGGAGCAGTTTGCACCGGCGGAAAGCTTGAGAAAACCGGGCATGCGTTGCGGGCTCTGGTGTGGTCTGCATGCATAAATCGTACCGCCTTTGACATTTTCACCAGGTAGGTAACGAGGCTGACAGCCTGCGTCACGACGCCCTATATAGTCCCACGACAGTGCTGCACCTCACAGAGTTTTCTCCCACACAGAATCCCCCACAACAAAAAATCGAGGAACACCGCGCGAAAGGTCATTTTGTCCTTTCATGTGCTCTTGCTGCCCCCGCATGGAGAGCGATAAATCAGGTTGTAGCAGAGAAAGCTTGACCTGTGGTTGCCTGTTCAAACCCACTTCTGCCGGGGTCTGACCAGTGATACTGTGCGGAGTATTTCGATAACTCAATAGATAGCTGCTCAAACACTACAGGGAGGAATGTTTCTTGTAGCTAAGTTCATCATGCAACGCCTACTTCAACAGGGCTTGTTTGGTTGTCCGCATTAAATCGTCGGCCATTCCGTCAGAAGCCGCATGATATGGTGGCGTCTTGACATGCATTTTAGCGTTGACACTTAAGAACGCCGAGGACATTTCCGAAACGAATTACCGTCCTTTATTACCCACTAGTGCCTCTGGCAGGCCATAAGCGGCAAACACACATCGTAGCTTTTCAACGGTTTTGTTAGCAGTAGTAGTGGTGCACTACTTGGCCGCAACCTCCTATATGAATACAAGGCAGGGGGCGGCAGAAAGTTAGGTGGGCGGATGAGATTAAGAAGTTTGCAGGGACAACATGGCCACAATTAGTACATGACCGGGGTAGTTGGAGAAGTATGGGAGAGGCCTTGCCCTGCAGTGGGCGTAACCAGGCTGATGATGATGATGATAATAATCATGATCATGATGACGACGTTGATAATAATAATAATAATTATTATTATTATTATAATAATAACAATAATAATAACGATGATGATGATGATGATGATGATGACGATGATGATGATGATGACGATGATGATGATGATGATGATGATGATGATGATGATGATGATGATGATGATGATGATGATGATGAGTGGATAAGACAGGCCCAGACCTCGATCCATTTATAAAACGCGTCGACGAGGACTAACACCGCCTGGCAGCCTTTTACAGCATAGCCAACGTGCACGCGTTTCCAGGGATTTGTGCGATAATTCCATATTGTAATGGAACCAATGAAGCCGCGTACACTGAACTGCCTGACACACCCGACAATGCTGAACGTAGCTCTCAATCGAAAGGTCGACACCCGGCCACCGCTCAAAGCTTTTTGCTAGCTTTCATGCGGCTAGCTCCCGGGTGGTCCTCCTGCAATTGATGCAATACCAGTAGCTGAAGCTTATCCGGTGTGATCACCCTTGATCCCGATGTTGTTCATTCTGCCTCTGCTGATGGTTCCTCGTGACATCAATAAGATGGTCTCAACTCTTCAAAGCACTGCAAAAGCCAATCATTTGGAATGAAGTGCGTCACGCAAGACATGGCGGTATCACGTCTAGTAGCTTTAGCCACGTCATCATGTTTTAGGGGGATGTTGTAACAACGCAAGAGACACTCGGAAGGCTCTCCGGACGCTACAGTATGGGGCGTGGTAGCCTGGAAAGAGCATCAGCCGCGTTCGCGTTTCTTCCTTTTCGAAATTTAATTTATACCTGTACGCTGCCATCTAATTGCCCATCTGTGCATTCGAGCTGCAGCAAGTGCAGGAACAGGTTTGTCTTGGCTTAATATTCGCAGTAGCGGCTGATGATCTGTGCAAAGAAGGCTTTTAACCCGGACGTCAGTGCTAATGCTTCCCGTTAGCATTGAGCATAGTTCTCAACTAATGTAAGTGTTCTAGAGGCAAACGCTACCGGCTTCTCATGTCCCTCTGCGGAGTCATGAAAAATGACAGCCCCAAACCCATACTACAAAGCATCACACGACAGAGCAATTGTTTTCGCTACACTGTATAAAGTGAGCACAGTACTCTTGACAAGCAACTGCTTCGTAGCAACAATAGCTTCGCTACATACACTCCCGTATCCATGACCGCCTTTCGCCTTTGCGCGTCAGATGGTACAATAGATCTGCCACGCTGGCAACGCTGCGTAACAACTTTGCTTAAAAGTTTAGCACGCCTAAATAAGCCTTTAGCTCCGTTTGGCAAATGGGCTCTGGCGCTTTTGTGACTGCCTTTATCTTTTCTTCCGTAGGGTAGATGCCATCAGCGCGCACAGTGTGACCCAGATAGGTCACAGCGCTATTAAAAAAATTCAGACCCCTTCCACTCTGTGAAGAAGGATGACCAAAGAAGCTGTGTATGTGGGCCCTTTAATAGCGAACTGCGCCACCACCGCGTGTCAGCCCGGTATTGTACTATCTTCCGGATCGGCGCACGTATGGTTAGAGCTTAACGCCTACTTCACCTGCGCTGCGGGTCGGCCTGGTACTGCACTATCTTCGATATCAGCCCTCTGTTACGTTTCGCCTACGACGCGCGGTTTAGCCGGCGCGACTGCAACAAAGCGGCAGACATTTTGGCCCGTTCGGCGTCGCCGCTACGCCTCCCCGCCAAGCGCGTCCAGGCATGTTCCGATGCCACGTGTCTTCATGTGCGTGTGTGAGTGTATGTGCCATTGTGCCCGACCGGCGGCGACACGACAGTAGGGGTCACCTTCTCCTCCTTGTGCCCGACCGGCGGCGATACGACAGTAGGAGTCACCTTCTCCTCCCCATTGTGCCCGACCGGCGGCGATACGACAGTAGGAGTCACCTTCTCCTCCCCATTGTGCCCGACCGGCGGCGATACGACAGTGTGAGTCACCTTCTCCGGCGACACGACAGTATGCGTCACCTTATCCCATTGTACAGTCACGTGCTCGTCTATTGAGGGGTTCCTTCTTGCCCTCAACTGCGAGAGTATAAAAACAGCTGCCCCCGGACGCCAAAGGAGGGCTCCGATTTCTTCTGTTGAGTAAAGTGCACTCCCGTCTCTCTACTTCGGTCAACCTGACCGCCAACTCTTTGCGATGTTAGAATAAACAAGTTATTTTGTTGTTACCAGTCGACTCATGCTTTGCCGGGACCTTCGGATGCTTCCAGTTGTACCCCAGGCCGCCAGGCCAACGCTACCCTTGGGGCTTGCGACCCAGGTGCAACAACGGGCGTCAGCGCCGAGTTCCCAACAGGTCGTACCATCGGTGCGACCACAACAACTGGTGGCAGCGGTGGGATCGCGACAACGGAGGCCAGCAGCGAAGAGATGCAGTTGACTGTATGCTGAGCAGCTCAACGACGATCCGGGAGCAGTGCAACGAGCCCTGTGTGATGACTGGTTGCCTGCAGCGGAACGACTGCGCTGAACTCTTGGCTGCGAGGTTTGGTGAGTGCGGGACTTTCTTCTTCTGAGCTTTGCCAGGCTTTTGTTAGTGTCAGAAACAGAGCTGGTAGTTGTGGTTGTCGTTGCTGCCGGGATAGTTTGCGGCAAGACAATAATAGGCAGTAGAGAAAGCAGCATTCAGAGCAGCCATGGATTTGAAGTCGTTGCGCAAACCGAAATTGTTGGAGCTTGCAAGAGAGTTGGGTCTGGATGTCTCGGACAAACTCAGAAAACCAGAACTGCTAAAGGCTATTCTTGAGTTAGAAGCTGAGGATGACGAGCTGTCGGAATGCCTTGAGACCATTGAGGAGAGGGAGACTGCAAAAAGACAGGAGAGCGAACTTAAAGAACAAAAAGAGCGAGAGCAACAAGAGAAAAAAGAAGAGCGCGACCGTCAACACGCGTTGGAAATGAAGCGTCTCGAGATTGAGATGGAACGCGCTCGTAATGGAAGTCAGGCACACGGTGCAGGAGAACGAGTATTGTTCAAAATGACTGACCTGATGCGGCCGTTTAAGCTTGGAGAGGACATTGGTTTGTTCCTGGTTAACTTCGAGCGAACGTGCGAGAAGCAGGGGTTCTCTCGGGAAACGTGGCCACAGCGCTTGCTCACTTTGTTACCCGGCGAGGCGGCCGACGTAGTCGCTCGCTTGAATAGAGAGGAGGCAGAGGATTTCGACAAAGTGAAATCGAGTCTGCTAAAAAAGTACAGGCTGTCAGCGGAGGCTTTCCGTCGGAAGTTTCGGGAAAATGAGAAAGGCAAAAGTGAGTCATATACGGAGTTTGCGTACAAGCTTATGTCAAACATGCAGGAGTGGCTCAAAGAAGAGAAAGCGTTTGGTGACCACGATAAAGTTCTGCAGTGTTTCGGGCTAGAACAGTTTTATAGTCGGTTACCGGAGAACGTGCGGTACTGGGTCTTGGATAGGCCAGACGTTTGTACGGTGGCTAAAGCCGCTGAGCTAGCCGAGGAGTTTGTGACGCGTCGGGCTCGCGGAGCTAAAGACGGTCAAAAGGGTGAATTTGGCTCGAAGTTTGAGAGGCCGAAGTTCACGCCCATGAGAGAAAGGGGCGACACACGTAGTGCGGATGAAAGGAGACGGCGGAGACGGCGGCAAAACGAACGAAAGGAGACGGCGGCAACCGAAGCCGAACGCAGAAAACGGTTCGAGATGAGGCAAGCGCGCGTTTGTTATACGTGCCAGAAGCCGGGTCACTTTTCGGCGCAGTGTCCGGAAACAACACCAAAAGTTGTGTTTTTTTCATTATGCAGCACTGACGAGAACATGAAGCTTCTCGAGCCTTACATGCGAGACCTCCTCGTGAACGGGAAAGAGTGCCGAGTGCTTCGCGATTCCGCAGCTACAATGGATGTAGTTCACCCGTCTTACGTAGAACCCCATATGTTCACGGGCGAGTGCGCATGGATCAAGCAAGCCGTGGAAGCTCATAGCGTGTGTCTGCCGGTAGCAAAAGTGCTTATTGAAGGACCTTTCGGAGCGCTTGAGACGGAGGCGGCAGTGTCATCTATGCTGCCCCCCCCCCCCCCAGTACCCGTACCTATTTTCAAACAGGTCCGATCACCTCCTGCGCGAAAAGGGGCTTTTGTTTGGTGAGGCTAGCGTTCAGGCCTTAACCAGATCGAAGGTTCGGGAGCTCGCTGCAAAGGCGGTAGTTGCGGGGCCGACGTTGGCGAACAATGAGAAAGGGTCAGAGGCGCAGCAAGCCGATATTCAGAGCACGCCCGAAATGAATAAAATTGAGTCTGTAACGTTGAAGGCGCCAGGTACTGGAGAGGAAATGCCCGACACGGGAAAGTTAGAAGAGCTATCTACAGATTTGCTCATCGCGCCTACGTCAGACGGACTTAATAGGTTGCTAAAAGTCAGCCGGTCGGCTTTGATAGCCGAGCAAAAAAAGGATGGCAGCCTAGAAAACGTACGCTGCATCGTCAAGGAAGGTATCGCCAAGAAAAATGCTCGTTTTGTGGAACGAGGTGGAGTCCTGTACCGGAAGTATCTAGACCGCAGAGGAGTGGAGTTCGATCAGCTGATCGTTCCTCAATGCTATCGTCAGGATCTGTTGCGCTTGTCGCATGGGGGTTCGTGGTCCGGACACCTAGGAGTTAAGAAAACTAAGGACCGTCTCTTGCAAGAGTACTATTGGCCAGGGTGTTTTCGGGACGCAGACCATTTCGTGAGGACATGTGACACCTGTCAGCGGGTGGGCAAACCAGGGGACAAATCAAGGGCGCCGTTGAAGTTGGTACCTATCATTACGGAGCCTTTTAGACGGTTCGTTATTGATACAGTGGGACCTCTGCCGGTAACAGCCACGGGGTACAGACACATTTTGACTGTGATCTGCCCAGCGACAAAGTTCCCTGAAGCAGTGCCGCTTAAAGAACTCAGCTCAGTTGAGATAGTCAATGCACTACTGTCCATATTTGCGCGAGTTGGTTTTCCTGCGGAAATCCAATCAGATCAGGGCACAGTGTTTACTAGCGCTTTGACAACAACTTTTCTCGAAAGGTGTGGGGTAAAGCTGTTACACAGCTCAGTGTACCACCCCCAGTCGAATTCCGTTGAGAAGCTCCACTCCGTCATGAAGCGCGTGTTGAGAGCATTGTGTTTTGAACATCAAACTGACTGGGAGCTGTGTCTGCCTGGGGTGATGTTTGCATTACGGACTGCGCCGCATGCGGCTACGGGGTTTTCGCCAGCTGAGCTGGTGTACGGTCGCTCGCTTCGGTCTCCGCTTCGCATGCTTCGAGAATCGTGGGAAGGCAGGGGCGACGACCCAGTCGTGGTGGAGTACGTGCTTAAGCTCCTCGGACGCTTAAGAAGGGCACAGGAGTTGTCAGGTGAAGCAATGGCAAAGGCCCAGCAGAGGGCCAAGGTTTATTATGATCGGACAGCCAGGGCCCGTCGTTTTGAGGTGGGCGATGAGGTCATGATATTGCGCACATCGCTAAACAACAAACTAGACGTGCAGTGGGAGGGCCCAGCACGAATTGTTCAGAAACTGTCGGACGTTAACTACGTGGTAAGTCTGCCAGGAAAGCGGAAAGCACAGCAAGTTTACCACTGTAATCTGCTCAACCCTTATAGACAAAGGGAAGCAGTGGTGTGCATGATGGTAAACGTTTCTGAAGAGCTTCCGGTCGAGCTTCCGGGACTAGGCTCAGTGACGAACAGGGAAGACACCGGTCAAGTCATTAGTGACTTAGTCAGTGGAGCATCGCTGTCGCGTGAGCAGAAAACAGAACTACACCAGCTCTTACAAGAGTTTCAAGGTCTGTTCTCTGAGAGGCCTGGTAGGACTTCTGTCCTTACTCATGACATAGAACTTACCTCCCCAGAGCCAGTACGATCCAAGGCGTACCGGGTGTCACCCCGCCAGAGCGATATTATGGAGGCTGAGGTAAAGAAAATGCTACAGCTCGGTGTTATTGAGGCAGGTGAGAGTGATTATACCTCCCCTTTGATTTTAGTTGAGGTACCGGGCAAGGAACCTCGTCCTTGCGTCGACTACCGCAGGCTTAATTCCATCACTAAGGATCAAATTTATCCGATCCCTAACATCGAGGAGCGCCTTGAGAAAGTTAGTAGCGCTCAGTTTATTTCCACCCTAGATCTTGTCAGGGGTTATTGGCAGGTTCCACTTACAGAAGAGGCTAGTAGGTATGCGGCGTTCATTTCACCAATGGGAACATTCCGTCCTAAAGTGTTGAGTTTTGGTTTGAAGAACGCGCCATACTGTTTTTCAAGCCTCATGGATAAAGTGTTGCCGGGACAGCAAGAATTCGCTTTACCGTATCTAGACGACGTAGCGATATTCTCCGCATCCTGGTCTGAGCATATGGCACACTTGCGGGCAGTGCTAACCCGCCTGCGCGAAGCGGGCTTGACAGTCAAGGCTCCTAAGTGCCAGTTAGCACAGGCCGAGGTTGTCTACCTCGGTCACGTGATTGGTCAGGGTCGTCGCCGCCCCTCTGAAATAAAGGTGGCCGCTGTGCGAGACTTCCCGCAACCGCGCACGAAGACCGATATTCGGTCGTTCTTAGGTGTCGCCGGCTACTATCAGAGGTACATCCCCAGGTACTCTGATATCGCGGCTCCCCTGACGGATGCTCTAAGAAAAACAGAGCCTCAAACAGTCGTCTGGGACGAGACAAAGGAAAGAGCTTTTAGCGCCCTAAAGAGGGCCCTAACAAGCCAGCCTGTGCTACGATCGCCAGACTATACAAAAGGGTTCGTTGTTCAGTGTGATGCTAGTGAGCGAGGCATGGGCGTTGTACTGTGCCAACGGGAAAATGGAGAAGTAGAACACCCCGTCCTGTATGCTAGTCGTAAGCTGACCAGTCGTGAGCAGGCGTATAGCGCCACCGAGAAAGAGTGTGCATGTCTCGTGTGGGCCGTTCAGAAATTGTCATGCTATCTAGCCGGCTCGAGGTTTATCATTGAGACGGATCACTGCCCTCTCCAATGGCTGCAGACCATCTCTCCCAAAAATGGCCGCCTCTTGCGCTGGAGCCTCGCTTTGCAACAATATTCCTTTGAGGTGCGTTACAAAAAGGGGAGTCTCAACGGTAACGCCGATGGCTTAAGTCGAAGCCCGTAACGTAGGAATCAGCCTCAAAATTGTTTGTTACTGATGTTTTTCTTCCTGAGGCAGGATTTTTAACCTATTGCTTTTGTTTAGTGTTTCAAAGTGATGACATGCTTTCTAGTGCAATTTTCCAATTTGTGGACGCGTTCTGAGTGCTGCTAGACTACTGTAAGGAACTAGGCAGTGGTATAGAAGGGGAAAGAGCCTGGCAGGGCTTAGTGAGGGTTGTGCCGTGCTTGCTGACTGAGCGGTTGAGTTTCAGCGTAGTTCTAACGCTTGCCGGGAACGAGAACAAAAATGTGAACTCTCCCGAAGTCACTTTGCAGTGTCCCGTGCGAACCTGAACGAGAGAACGAGGCCTTCTCTGTGCGCTGCGCTCAAGAAACGTCGAGGGACGCCCGACTTCGGTTATGAGCATCATCGAGCGACATCCCTCCGGACAGCGGATGCAGTCCCCTGTCCATCGGGATCTCCTTCCCCCGGCGGGGCGGTCTGTTACGTTTCGCCTACGACGCGCGGTTTAGCCGGCGCGACTGCAACAAAGCGGCAGACATTTTGGCCCGTTCGGCGTCGCAGCTACGCCTCCCCGCCAAGCGCGTCCAGGCATGTTCCGATGCCACGTGTCTTCATGTGCGTGTGTGAGTGTATGTGCCATTGTGCCCGACCGGCGGCGACACGACAGTAGGGGTCACCTTCTCCTCCTTGTGCCCGACCGGCGGCGATACGACAGTAGGAGTCACCTTCTCCTCCCCATTGTGCCCGACCGGCGGCGATACGACAGTAGGAGTCACCTTCTCCTCCCCATTGTGCCCGACCGGCGGCGATACGACAGTGTGAGTCACCTTCTCCGGCGACACGACAGTATGCGTCACCTTATCCCATTGTACAGTCACGTGCTCGTCTATTGAGGGGTTCCTTCTTGCCCTCAACTGCGAGAGTATAAAAACAGCTGCCCCCGGACGCCAAAGGAGGGCTCCGATTTCTTCTGTTGAGTAAAGTGCACTCCCGTCTCTCTACTTCGGTCAACCTGACCGCCAACTCTTTGCGATGTTAGAATAAACAAGTTGTTTTGTTGTTACCAGTCGACTCATGCTTTGCCGGGACCTTCGGATGCTTCCAGTTGTACCCCAGGCCGCCAGGCCAACGCTACCCTTCGGGCTTGCGACCCAGGTGCAACAACGGGCGTCAGCGCCGAGTTCCCAACAGGTCGTACCATCGGTGCGACCACAACACCTCGTATGAGAAATTTGTTGTATACTCGCGGACACGATTCTGAGGGAACTAGCTCTTAATAGCTTAGCTGTAAACGACACTTTTCCTCTTTCAAAGCACCTTGTAATTATTAAGCCGCCGCAGAACTAGAACTAGTTCCAACCTCTTTTGGCAGTCGGTGATGATCTTTCCCGACACAGTGACGTCATCTGTGTAGCATCCCGCATGCGGTATGCCCTTGATCACCTCAGCCATGAATGACTAAAGACTGGCTGGCGCGCTGACTACACCAAACGGTAAGTGTCGGAACTCGAAAAGCCCCATGTGCATATTAATATTCAGCAGTGGTCGGGCCTTGGTATTAACCGAAATCTGCTGATACGCGGCTGAAAGATCCGACACACTTTGCCATTCGCTGCTGCAGACTACAAGTCTTCATCAGATCGAGACAATGGGTAGTGGTCGATCTTCAGCATGGGGTAAATTGTCCCTTTGTAGCTTCGGCACAATCTCGGCGAGCCATCTTTCTTCTGAATCACAACTACTGGCGTTTCCCAATCGCTTAGATTCACGCGTCGTATTTGCTACAGCCTTTGCTACAGCCCCTTTTCTACTTTTTGTCCCGTAACGAATATGCCTCGTTTTTGGCCTTGCCTAAGACTGACGCCTTGTTCTGATTTAGAGCTATTCTTGTTTGATACTTGTTTACCACTCCGGGTTGCTTAAAATACACCCCTGGGAACTTATTGTATCACCGCTTCTACTTGGCTAGCGTCGCTTATATTCAGATCCTCACCCCACCCCCCACCCCCAACACACTTTTCCAGTCAAATCCTAGCCTCTCGACCCAACTTTGCAGCATGAGCAGCGGCTCTTGTTTGACGTAATCTTTGATAAGGATAACTGGAAGTCTGAAAGACTGGTTTTCGTTCGAAATGGAAACGTTGCATTGTCATTTCACCCAGTACGCTTTAGGGCGACTCCACATGGCTCGCAGTAGACATCAGGAAATGTGTTCAGCCTAACACTCTTAGGAACTATGGTTACGGCAGCACCCGTATTAATACGCATGCAGATTGATACAGAAGCTGATCACAGATGATCTGCATGCAGATCATCTGTGATGCTGGTTTTGTACTGAGCCAGTGAAAGCGGTCGGGTCCCACCCTCTTCGCCATTGTAATAGCGCGGACAGGCAGCATTTGCAAGTATCAAAAGGAATAATCGTTTATTTGGCGGTGCACTTATATAGGCAAGGGACCATGGGACCCATCACAAAAGGAATCCGCGCATGGGATGCGCAGTGATATGCGACGTCAGGCTACAGCAATAAGTTCTTATAGGTGTGTAGAGTATTCCAGGAGGCATTATCCACATACTACCACTTTCTCCACTCGAAGCACTGCTTGCGCATTCATTTTAACGTCTGGTTTATCGATTCTTATTTTTGAACTCATTTAAAGGGACGGCGTATATTTGCATTTTGCTTTAAACATTTCAAGACCCACATAAAGTTCGTCTATGTTACCGAATTCAGCCTTTATCACAGAGCAGTATCTTCTACGAACGAAGCAGCAGTTCCTGTAAACGCAACTACGTTAACTTGTGTGAAAACGTTTCACAGGCATACTTCGGGTCTTCAGAACACCGCATGCTCCGTGTAAACGATGGTGGCTAAGCTAACCAGTGCCATTCACAACGAAAAAGGCCGCGCACGTCCAGTGCGACTTGTTACGGCGCGGAGATCATCTTGCTTTGTCCCTAGCCACTAAGTGCCCCCTTTCACATAGTACAAATCTGTTTATGTCAGGAGAGCATTACGCACTGTGCCGAGAGCACTTATTTGCTTCGAGCGGATACACGCTACCGTTATTTCAACGATAGCTACACGACCCTGTAATTTGGACGCAATAAAGACGTCTTCAGTTCCCGCGCGCTGAAACCGTGCGAACGTGCGCGTAGGCCCGTGTGTACACACTGAATGTCTTGCCTTCATCCGAATACAAAGCGCTGCAACAGCTCTCAACAAATGAAGACGGCCGCGAGAAGAGTTCTGGCGAATGGGAAATGAACGGTCACGCATACCGCACCGGTCAAGGGACGCCTGACCTTAGGCCCCGGTCACGGAGCAAAAACCGCCGATGTCGCCCCGACAGTAGAGCCAGTGCGTCGTTGACGCAGCCGACACGGCGATCCGCGCCGCCTCGAGCTAGTTGCATGCACCGCAGTGATAGTGGTAAGCCCCACTTCTTCCTATAGGAAGTTATAGCAAGGTTCCATGACTGTGTATTGTCACCGGCACCTGTACATTTCATATCACCATCCATCGTGCCTCTAGAGCCTAAATATGAGAAGGGCTCGTTGCGGTCGGTACTGACTTACATATGACATGTAAAAACAGAAAATTCAGTGGCGATGTTGCGGTAAATACGAGCGAAATGCGTAAGCGTTACGTCGCACCTCTTTGAGGTCCCGGACCCGATTTAAACCACGTTCACCACATTGCAAACTGTTCGTCGGTAGCTCATTTGGCACTCTTCCTGTCTCGTCGAGAATGCAAGTGCAACTGACGGTGGTCGGCCTTGGACCACCGTCAGTGGTCCAAGGCCGACCATACATACATACATACATACATACATACATACATACATACATACATACATACATACATACATACATACATACATGCTTTTCTAACGTCTAACGTCTAACGTCTAACGGCGATGGCCTCTCTACCTCTAACACGTGACCGGCTTCCCATACTTCCCGCGCATACACTTTTTTCCACTTTGACTTTCTTAATGCTAACGCATTAAAAGCTTTGATATCACATATGAAGCGCAAGATGTTGAGTAGGATGCTATATCGTTAATGATGTTTAGGCTTTGCGCACCCAAAGTAGGGTACGCAAACCGCCGGGCGTACAAAAGAACGTAAAAGGGACATGAAAGAACGCCAGCAGGTGCGGTACTTTTGATAGGCAAAGAAGCTTGGGTGCGCTATTTCTAAAACTCCTTCTTAGCAGCAGTTAGTGAACCCTAGGACTGCACTAATGCAAACAGCGGCACAGAAAGAATCCAAATAACACAATGGCTTACCTGCCATTTTCATCGCCGGCCTTCTTGGTCAGAGAAAGAGGTAGACATCGACAAACGTGATCTATACCACCTTTGCGTTCTATGTGTGGGGTGTTTCTTAACAGCGGCGTTTTGTAGACTTCTATACTGAAAGATGTGAAGGAAGGAGGTGCCGCTCCATTCCTCCGCACTCATTTTCTGTCACCCTCATTCCTGACGCTGCGCCGTGCTCCCTATTGGGCTTGAGAAATAAGCGTCATTTCCCACATCAAATCCCTGCTGCTACCACTACTACCCTCAATCCAGGTGCGCTCGAATCCAGCTATGTTCCAGCCATTAACAATCGCCACCTGCCGTGGTTGCTCAGTGGCTATGGTGTTGGGCTGCTGAGCATGAGGTCGCGGGATCGAATCCCGGCCACGGCGGCCGTATTTCGATGGGGGTGAAACGCGTAAACACCCGTGTACTTAGATTTAGGTGCACGTTAAAGAACCCCAGGTGGTCAAAATTTCCGCAGTCCTCCACTACGGCGTGCCTCATAATCAGAAAGTGGTTTCGGCACGTAAAACCCCGTAATTTTTTTAACAATCGTTGATATTATTTCTACGCGCAACAGACATTCCCAAGGAAGGTTCAGTGAATCGTTTTCCTTGTGGCTAGACAGATATATTTCATTAGTGAACGCAACCCCCGCACGCTCGCGACACATCTTTGGCAATGCAGCACGCAAGTGTAGCCCGACCCAGTGCCGAGAAGCGGGGAAGACCTTTCTCGCGCTTCGCTTAGACCAATTAGAAGGTTTCCCACGACGCGCTGCCCCCGTCGTCACGGTGGCAATGGTGGCGGCGGCGGCGGTCCCCATTGAGCGAGGCGACCCCGGGGGTTCAATTGTTTCTTCGGCTTCCCATTGTGCAGCAGCGGCCGCACGGCAGCGGAATATGCGCGCGTCGGCGCACGCCAGCGCGCGCACGCAACCAGCGGGGCCGAACCGCGTGCGGAACAACGACTTTTTGTGCAGGCCCTCGCGGCCACCACGGTGGAACCTTCCGGTGCCCTCTGCACGGCAATTGAGAGTGGCCTAACCTTCTCCCGTCAACTGCCAGGGTGGAGCAATCGACGAGGATCGCTATACATCAGCCGCAAAAATGGTGCAGGGCGAACGCCCAACTATACCAGGGCCTTAATTCGTTGAAGAAGACCGGGAGTGGTCTCCACGAAAACAAGTATTCGCATTAAGTAAGAACATAATGCTGTTAATCAAAAGATTGGCATAGACTAGATGAAGAAGTATGCGCGGACGAGTAGAAACAGTCGGTTAAAGAAAGAAGTATATATATTTTGTTTCGGACTCAGCGGCGCAGCTTTGAACTGCCGAGCGCGTGGTCGCGTGTTCGATACCGGCTGCAATAGCCGCACTTCAATGGGGGCGGAATGCAAGATCACTATAAATGCATATGACCGTTTCTGTTTCAAGAACGGAATGGTTTGGAATAATGTGACCGATCCGCACTTGATGAGCTGCATACTCAAGTATGCCGCAAGTATACTCAGCCTAGCGGGCAGGGCGCCACTTTCGCGGGAAGGTAATGATGACGCTTGCAGGTGCCGACAGCACAGGTGCGCGCGAGAGATAGCCGTTCACAGGCCGCCCGCCGTGGCTTGGAATCCAGCGCCGCCGCCCACGCTGCGTCATATCTTCCCTGCTCGTTATGCACTTGTAACGAGAAAGAGCAATAGCCTCCTCGACAGGTTCAACAGCACTGTCCACGAGCCGAAGACAAAACGCGCACAAGACAAATGGGCGATTGCGCAACACGAGCGGTATACTCCAGAGCGCCAAGTCCCGCGAATGACTCAACGATGGCGCAACAAGGCGGAAAACGATTACGCATTCCGCGCTGCGAGCGCATATACCGCGCGACCGGAGGGGGCATGCGCATGCGCGCGCTGTTTAAATGCACTCGGTTACACTACCGCCACCACCGCCGGACCACATGCCCCGCAGAAAGCGTGAGTTCGTGGGAAACACCCAACCACGGCTGCGCGTCGATCCTTTGTCACGAGAACGCCACTGGGCCACTGTGCATCGGTTGCGGTTCACTGACGCCACCGCTGTTATAAGCAGGAACTATTAGTGCAGTGGTTTTCGAAGGGGGCACGTTCCACGAGTTTGTTGCGTATATCGAAAGCGCGCGCACGAGAAGACCTTTGCAGTGAACTCGGCTCGCCGAAGTGTCACCACACATTTCTCGCAGGTTCAAACTCGGGCTTGAGACGCTGCACTACGTTATGAGAAGGCGGTAGCATCTGACATGTGACACAGTTATGATCTGGCAGTATGATGAACGACCATGACGTGTTTGATATAAACGATGTAAATATTCGAGGATGAAATTAGATATTTGTTCTAGTCACCACCCCCGCTTGTCTTTCTTTTTCCTTGCAATTTCTTTCTCTCTATGGTGCAACGTGTTCCCACGGTTAGAGTATTTATTGAAGGCATGTGATGAATACTACCATACACAATGATTCCATTAGGAAACATTACAAACATCACCATGTTTTGTCAACTCGCCTAAGATGAAACAATCTATTACTTACAGCAATATTCTCCAGTGAAGAGGTTTCTTTAAGGGTTGAAATTTACAGTTAGAATTCTAAGTAATATTTGTTGTACTTCCGTTATATTTCATTGTAAGTGCACATACTCTGACTAACATCTCAATAAAATATCATTGGTGTTTAGTTAGAAATTTAACTTGGCATGGCACCATATTTCGCTGTGTGGAATGTAAGCCGTTGCTGTGACACGTGTCAAATCGGCAAGGGGCGTGCGTGCGTGCGTGTGTGTGTGTGTGTGTGTGTGTATGTGTGTGTGTGTGTGTGTGTGTGTGTGTGTGTGTGTGTGTGTGTGTGTGTGTGTGTGTGTGTGCGTGCGTGCGTGCGTGTGTGTGTGTGTGTGTGCGTGTGTGTGTGTGTGTGTGTGTGTGTGTGTGTGTGTGTGTGTGTGTGTGTGTGTGTGTGTGTGTGTGTGTGTGTGTGTGTGTGTGTGTGTGTTGGTAACCATACAAGGAGGTGAAACATAAAGAAAATAGTTCTAATAAATAAGCCATTATCCTTGAAGATGTCATTGAAGACATCATTGAAGATGTCATCTTCAACGCCGTCATCTTCAACAACGAACATCTTGAACCACTCGAAGTTCTTCCCTTTTACTCTTTACGCTTCACCTCAGAGGAATGTTTCCTCCTTGTTCCGCGACGGATTAACTATGTCGTCATTTCTACTCTTGAACATCAATGCATTCGGTGTTTTAGCAGAATGTTAGTCTAACACCTTACATATGTACTAGCGCTTTAGTTTCAGTGTAACGTAACATAAGGCCTAGAGTCACTTTTTACCATTAAACTAACCACCCTGCCATGCGATTTTATATTTTGTTGTTAGTTATCCGTCATCACCCATTTCAGCCTAAAGTAAAGCCATTTTCTGTGTTATCGAGGTCATTTCTCTCAGGTTCGCTTCTGTAGCACCAGGACCCAAAGTGTCCCTTAAATGAAGTGGGCGGGAGGGGAGGGGAGCTCATAGGGCGGCGACCAGTGTAGCTCGCACACGCACTCTCATATATATATATATACCATGATTTTACTGATGTTTCAGCAGGAGACTGGCCTTCACTACAGGTTACATCAACTGAATAATCGCAATTAAATGATTAGTTGAAAAATTAAAGGTTAGAGAGACCGTCCACCCTCCTCCCCCACAAGGCACTACTGGTAATAAAATCACCTGCAGCGCTTGTCGAATGGGTGCCGCAGTGCTACAGTTGACCTGCCGAGGGGGTAGGGGGGAGGCCTTCCTTAAAGAATGGAAAAGGAGCCGGTCCCCCCCCCCCCTCTCGCTTTAAGCACTGTGTACAACCCACTGTATTATTTACAAAGCCAGGACCGCACATATAGAGACCCGACCAGCACGCACTGTCGGCCTTCGATAGTTACCTAAACGCGTACATGGCGTTTGGTTGTCGTGTGGTGTTTCGGTCCATGAGACTTTATCAATTTTATCGTTAATAAAGAATACTGCATGCGCAAGCATCAGGACGCGCCATAACGTTCCCAAGGGTGTCTGCATGCACATAGCACGTAATAACGATCTGTCCCGGCATAAAAATAGCGCATGACGATTATCGCACATTCTTTAGCAGCACCACTGTCAGATATGCCCCAGCGACGTCGGAACACGAAGCGCATATAGGCTTGTAATCACAAAAGGCTTTGCGCTATAATTGTTCGTAAGAAAAAAATTCAGCCAACCTTGACGCTGGACATATCATCAGCGAAGGTGACCGGGCAATCACAAAATTAACTTACAAATAAAGAGCTTTGTGAATTCGGTTCCTGGATCTTCTTCCTTAAAAATGGAGCTCGTTCCTTGCTAAGTAACTGGAAAAATTAGCCTGAATTTATAAAGGCTGCATAGTTCATATATCCACAAGCCCTTTTTATAACGGCGCTATCTGCACTGACCGTCTGACTCACCGAGCGACCGGCCGACCATTGCATGTTTGTCTGATGAAGAGGACTTTTCGGTTTATAATTCGTCGGCCCACTTGTGCAATCACCGCATAAGAAAACGTTCCAATGTACTTGGTACAAGAGAGCACACTACACAAAACCGGCATGACATTGCGAAATCACTGGACGATATTAAAGACGCGGACCAGACGGATGACACAACACCGTCAAGTGCTTTCACTAAGTGCGGACAAGTACTAGCTTAATTAAAGATACTCCTGCAGCATCATCTAGCTGCGTGGCAACTGTTTCGGACAGGTTAGGGGCCTCTCCAGTCGTTCACGGAGGTACGCGATGCTCTTCCTCGCAGGGGACGTAAAGCCAGACGGCATCATATCTTGGCATAAAGCGAAGTAGGTTTGCGGAGCTAGTTTCAAGAAGAAAGACCTCAATGGCTCGAAGGCTGTACAGGCTACACAGGCTTAGTCATGCCCGCCATCGCTATATGGTCCTTTTCTAAACCTCGGCGCGCAGAAGACGGGCGCGCTCGAAAAGAGTTTCTGTCGTTTAAGTGCACCCGCATAAACTGCCCCTTAACGAGCGTGGGTCAACTGGAAAAACGTTCCCTCGGCGGCGATCTCACCTAAGCAAGCAGCGTCACAAAAGCAGCGGCCACGAGCAGCTATACAGCGTTGGGAGAGGACCTGGCGGAGGGCGTAAAGAGGGTGTAGCGGGGGATTTTGCGCGCACAACGCGAACCCGTTGAGCGGTCCGTCCTCATTAGCGCCTCTCCCCCCGAACCGCCTCGCTTCTCGCTCTGCCTTCCGTGCGGGCGGGAGTCGCCTCTTCCGAGCGCCGAAGGAGGGTGGCATCCATTGTGTCGAAACAATGACGCCGCGCTATTCCGCCCCGCCGAGCGCACACATATACGCGCGCGGCTCGTGGACGGGCGTGAGCGAAAGGAAATTTCCGCACGGCCTTGTGACCGCCACCACGGACCTGCCGGCGACGGGCTCTTCCGCGCGCACCTTCTCTCGGGCCCACTCTCGCTTACGTCTACTACGCGCAGGAAGCGATTGCGCAAGACGGCCGCGAACTGCCGCACGAACGACAGTGACTCGGTTAACGGCGCGTGACGCGATCGGGTTATAGGCAGCGGGCGGGTTTCAACATAACCTAATGGTTCCGCACGCCCGGCCGGCGCCGCGGACGAGGCGTGAGAAAAAGGAGGGGTCCGCATTTCGCCCAGATCTCGCGCGTCTGTTCCGGCGCTATTTTGTATCTGGCGGAGAAAGTGAGCTCACCTTGAGAGTCGAAGTCCACATTTGGAACATGCCTAACTTTGGGTGGACGTACAGAGGATGTGATGGATTTAAGGGATCACATAATTAGTATTGTCCCCAAAGAAGATCTTGTCAACATTGTTGCTCTGCTACACCACTAGAGGCGCAGTACATAGTGGTTGAAATCGCTGAAGCAATGCTTAGCATTTGCTTCAGCGATTGTTATTTGCACATATTCTCAGAACGCCTGAGAGAAGGAGGAGGAGGAATAGATTTTAATGATCAGAAAGGAGGAGAGGTCGGCCTGGAGAGCGTGTCTCTAGCCTGCTACTCCTCACTGGGGAGAGGGGAAGTGGGAAATACAGGGAAAGGTAGGTGGCGGGTGATTATGTTACGGTACAATGAGATACTATATACACGTTGTCCAATATGCGGATGCGTGCTGAGAGAAGCACGCAGCCACAGTCTATATATGTGCGTCACACGAGTCCTCCACGCTGCCTTTTTGACTGCAAAAGGGACCGTGCTCTTTTTTACTGTTTCTTTCATGAAGTGAACAGCTGTAGGCATGCGTGCAAAAATTATAAGCAGTGGCACTTCGACATGTTTTTTTAAGTAGACGTAAATATGGCATAATTTATTCCTCCTTCTCCTCTTACGGTTCGATATCCACGCCCCTCTCACTTACTCGCTCATATTATCCTCCATCTGAGACCATTCCCAACGTCTAAATACTAACTCGTCTTTCAAAAAAAATTATTCAGATTCCTTTAATATATGTTTCGTTGAAGTCCAATGACAATCTATAAACAGCCTGTTATGTTGTGCAACCGTAAAGTTTCTGCTTGCAAGTACCCACCCACCGTGGTTGCTCAGTGGCTATGGTGTTGGGCTGCAGAGCACGAGGTCGCCTGATTGAATCCCGGCCACGGCGGCCGCATTTCGATGGGGGCGAAATGCGGAAACTCCCGTGTACTTAAATTTAGTTGCACGCTAAAGAACCCCAAGTGGGCCAAATTTCCGCAATCCCCCACTACGGCGTGCCTCATAATCAGATCGTTGTTTTAGCATCTAAAAATCCATTACTTAATTTTTTTTGCAAGTACCGCATGGTCATCGAAAATAACAATTCTGATTTCTGTATAGCACATCTATTTTAATATTTTCATGTCTACAACCGTTGTCAATAGACCACCTGCAGATATTGCACTAACCGAATGACAAGGCCGCGAAAAAAAAACGGACTGATCAAATTAAATGCTGGAATCGAGATGACGCGAAAATTGTTGGAACTAGCGAGACAGAAGCACTGGCGGATGACACTGTCTGAGCCTCGTCGCCTGCAGGTGTGAGCTGTCAGCGTCACGAAGACGAAGGCGATGTATAGTGCTTGTCGAGTGATGAATGTTGGTGAAAGGTGTCTGCACGGTGTAGCGGGACGTATATGTTTAAAAAAAATACGGCAGCATTTGAGCAATGTAGCGACACGACGTATTTCTGAAGTCGAGTTTATCGAGCATATGCAGTGGTACTTCTGGGGCTTCAGTTGATTCCGATATATGCGACATACTCCGTTGTCTTTCCACTTTGCTGTGATACACGCTGCGCCAATCAGCATGGCGGTCGTCATGCTGTATGACGCTGTCGGCGATATGACGATGGGATGAAGAAGAAGGAATGACGTTGGAAGAACGACCAAAGCGGTATTACAACGATTACATGACGAAAATAACATGACGATTTTAAATGAATATGATAGTATAATGGTAACAGCGGAACGAAGACGACATAAGCGCAATCTTATCTCAGATAATCTCAGGTAACAGCAGCTAATTGATATTGAAGAGAAAGTTATACAGTCAATGTGCTCTGCTAGTTGTTATTAAGCAGCACAGCTAAATGTAAAGATAAAGGACTTGCAAGGGAACTAGAGACCATGTAGTGAGTGATGGAATGGTCAAAGATGCGTGCAACATCGAGAGGTAGGAGAAAGATAAAGAGAGAAGAAGAAGGAAAATGCCGGAGTTTAGCCAATACCATGCCCTATTGGGTACACTACATTTACGAAAGGAAAAAGACGAAGAGATAAGGAAGAAATGAAAGAAAATAGTAAACAAAGGTTGGAAAAACAATAGAAAGAAATTACCAATGCAAGCGAGTAGCCGAACACTTCAAGAAAGCAATTGGCTTTATTAAAGGAATAATTAGCTTGACGACATACTTTTGTTGCTGTGAGAGAATTTAGGCAGCGGTTGTTGTTTAATTGCGTAGTTCAGTAGAAAACGGTGACGTTAACTAGCACATCTCTGGCAGTAGTATAAGTGCTCAGGGCATGCGCCTCTAAATGGTACGATACTTCGCGTTTGGCAACGACCGCATCTCGTAACTCGAGGGCACGTGCCCTTTGCGTCGGCATATCTGTTGCAACTTCCTACCGCTGTTTAGAGCTGTGGGGTCAACATGGGTCGCGCACACGCCACCGTATTTCTGGTTAACATCCCTGCCTTCTCTCTCAATTTCTTCCTGCTCCTCCTACCGCCAACCACTGACCACGAAAGCGGGCGAAAGAGCAGAAATCTATTCGCAACTTTCACGGCCTATAGGGGGCGCCACGTTCAATCCAACATGGCTGTCCAAGAGATTAAGAACTAGAACAGTCGGTGCAGTGCTGCGGTCGTCTTGCTCAGTGACTTGTTGTTTCACGTCGTCATCTTCAAATGACTCTTCAGTTTAAACGCCCGCAGTCGTTAGCCTGCGCAGTGGCTCACATTGGGCGAGCAGAACGCAGGATTCGAAGCCTGCTTAAAGGCGAGGAAGTCCTAAACGCTGGTCATCTTGTGTGCTGAGGCATAAAAGCGTGCACGTCGACGTCCGTGACTGCTGAAGGCCTTCACATGCAAACTCCGCGGCTTCGAAGGAAACTACACGAGCTGTGGTTTCAGTTTTACCGCGACGGTGTTATAAAGAGAAGCGACCGTGCTTTCTCTTTCCTATTCTATTCGACCGCTTTGAACGGGTACCACGACCTTTCATACCGTGTGGTGCTCTCTGCAAGTTGTTACTTGGACCGCTTGAATAAGCCGCCGTGTCTAGAAAAAAAATCTTCCTGGTGTTGCACGACCCAAGTTCTTTACATCGACGACGTGAAAAGCAGCCTTAAAGCAGCGTTTTGAGAGCGAAAATTTCTTGTCTAGTTATTCCTGCCTGTGTTCACAAAGCTGGATGTTGAACACGAGAAGTAAACAAAAACCCATATCTGACCTCTTTTGCGAGCTAATACGATAACCATTCACCCTTGTAAGTTAGTTATTGCGCTTTATGCGTGCTGTGCAAGCTACAGACTTGCGGTAGTTTTCCAGCCTGCGTCAGTCCTACCGCGGCTTGCCTATAGACAGATCAAGCGATACATAGCCGATATTTACCGGTCCGCGGCAATGCTCGCTTCATTCTTCCAGTTATCTTTATAAAATAATATACACGCAAATCAGCTGAGGGTTCACTACGCGAACACTGCACCGTAGTTTAACGTTTGTTGTACTAGGATTTGTTACCTTACGAGTGCAGTCATGCGCGCCTGCGCACACGTTGCAGCCGCTCATCGAAGTCGCAGACGACGACAAGCACGAGTTTTAGGTCCCTCTACGCCTGCGTCGCTTTGCTTCGATGCACAAATGAGAAACTCATCTCTCTGTTCGAAAATGGTGGAATGTCAAGCCGGCGTTGCAGGGCACAAACGCACGAGCAAGAAAAAGAAATTTCGAAGCAGGAACAGGGCTTCACGGAGAATGTTTTCGTTCCAACGTAGCAGCAAAGGCATGAGTGGCAAGAACGCAAGCATCAATCATCCTACAACGCATTTGAGTTAAGACTGCGCATTATTTTTCTCCCTACACATAATATAGTGCTATGCCTGGGTCTTTATGGAGGTGCGTCTATTCGCGATTTCAAGTGCTCAGAATCCTCACTCACCTGTCGTATTCCAAAAAAGTCCTCCGGCATGAAGTGTGCACTGCAAGCCTCCATCGCTTCTGTGACAGCTTTGCCGACCCGCAGTTTAATAATCAATTTCTTCCTCATGGACGCAGCCGGTGGGAATTAGTGAAGGCTCACATCACCTACCGCATAACTTTTGCATTGCGGCACGCAGCCAATACGGTTATTTCTGTGCTTGCTCATTCGGAGCACGTTAAGTGTCCTTCAGGATCCCACGGGAGCTTTGAATGTGCTAAAACATCAACTAAAAGTGAAAGAAAAGCGTAGACAGCACCAATACGCTACGCGAACGGGCGGCAGCCAGCGGCGAGTATAATCTTTCGATTATTTCCGGCCGCCGCCGCACGACGGCGCTACCGTCCGTGAAAGTTGCGAATTCGATCTTAAACGCCGTCAGTGTGAGCGCAGTCGCAGAGGAACGTCTGCTAACAGTCACAGGAGTTCGTGCAGTCCTGTCTCCTTTAAAAAGTATACAACAGAGCTTTCGGGGCCTCGTGACACGCAAGAGTGCGTCTGCCAATCCACCAGCGTCTTTTATCTGAAACGGAGCCCGTATTATAGAACGTCCGTCCGATTAACACTCCAAGTCGACTCCAGGAAAATGAATGGCAGAGCCGCTCCTAGAAAGAAGCAGTTAGTGCACTGCATTGAAACTGCACGGCGATTCTTGAAGAGTCTAGTGCCTTCTTCAGTCGAGGGACGGCGCTGGGCTCACTATAATCATTGGAGTGGAGGTCGAGCGTCGAGACGAGGATCGTTTGAGAACACAAGGATGAGACCGGCTTGCAGAGCCTGACGTCGATCGTCGAAGGACGGGCAGTGACACAGAAGGTCCGCCATTGTCTCGTCACACTGCCTAAAATTGCATGCGGTGCTGTTTTCAATTACCATAGGCAATAAATAAGCATTCGTAAACGCGTCGCCGAAGGAAATGCAACATACTAAAGTTGCTTCACGGCGTGAGAGCCCGGTAGACAGGTGAAGTCACAAGCACAGGAGTCGCCTGAGTACAGGTTGTAGTCGGTGAATTCCGCTACCAAAGTGGGATGTGGCAAGCAAGCACTGAAGCTGCCGCGCAGCATCTGCTAAGAAAGCCATTTTGTCACATGTAGGTCTTTGTGTCTTCGTGATGAGCCGAGCGCGCAGCCTCATCTGCACTGTATCTGTCGACACTTCCAGAGTGACATTGCAATAAGCTGTCCGTTCTCAAGGCTCTTCAAGGTGACGCCAATTACGTGCATCAGCAGGCACCTAATTATTGGGCCGTTTTCGGCGATACAAAGGCAGCCCTACAAACTCTATAGTTTGCCCTACATCATGGTTTCTACGCTTCGCTCACCGACAATATATGGGAAAGCTGCTTGAGCTAAGGAACAAACGAGTGTAACAAATACAATATTTGAGTTTAAGAAAAAATAAGCGTAATTCGGCTGCATATTCTACGCGTAGAGTAGAGGGTGGTCTATTAAAGCAAAAAATTCTTCCATTCGGGTTCAGTAAAGGATTGCATTAAGCATGGTTAAGATCAAAACGTTTTGGCGCAACAACAAGACCTTTCAAAACGTACATTACCTCGAAAGCTGTCTAAGCATCTTCTACATGAAATGAAAAGGCTACCTCTCTTTAAATGAGTCGTTCTAGGCAAAAAACATCACCACCTTTTGAAGATCAGCAGTTAGCAGTCCTCTTAATTGTTACCAATAAGCTCGCTATATTGTAATGTAAAATGTCGTTGTTTGTTAGAATAACGTGCTCGCACTAGTTACGTATTGGATACAAACTGAACACACTGCACCACTCATAAAACGTTGTTCCTGGCATAGCTCTGCACTGTGTTATCTTCAGTCTCAGATTTGGAATCTTCGCTGTCCCCACTCGTGCAGTACCGATTTCGTAGCGGTAAGTGGTCGTCGTGTATCGTTTTAGAGCTGTTAGACAGCTTTAAAATAGCGTTTGCAACCAAATTCAAACGCGTTACGTACGTAAAGAAATATCCCTTTCATCACAGCGCATGCTCCCAACGTTCTTGGGTTTCTGTGGTTTACGTGCGCTATGATAACGTACGTTATAAAGGGAGCTTAACGTTCATAATATTTACGTGCGCCAAGAAATAGCGCTGTCGAAAATGGTGGCACCTATGGCTTCGCGCTTCAGCGTGAATTCTTTTACTGGCTGCGTTCTCACTTTTGTTGACGGCCAGTAACTATTGAAATTTGATTTCGCTTCTTCTAAACTCGCCTGAAATGGTAGTTATGCGGCAATAGCGTGCCCAATTTCTAAAATCGTTCGGCGATTTCGGTATCCGTGTGGGTAAACCAGGGGCGTCCTCATGGCAACAGCAGGATGGTTGCTAATGAATTGCCTTGGCTTGGATACGTTTCGCACAAGGCACCAAACGGCGCCCTGTTCTTAACTTCTTCCTTACATTTGCGTTCCCGCTCGTTAAAAGCTAAAGGTGTTGTAGGGACGCACACCGTAAAGTCCCGCAAAGGTGCTCGCGTTTAACGTAACATATGGCGGCAAACGCTAATCTAAAACTGTCTATTTCCTCCTATATGCACCGATGACCATATTATAGCTCAGAAACTGTCACGAAGAACAGCAAAAGCGACCAACTTCATGCATCACGCATTGGTAGCTGAAGTCTGTCATCGCTGGCATTCTTGAGGGATCGCACAAAGGAGCAACTTATGATGTGGCATATGAGATGTAAAAAACGCCTTATATCATCGCGATGCGAAGTGTACAGAAATAGACTTTCATCAGAATTCAAGCGCTGAAGTAAACCAGGAAACTGTGCCGGTCTCGTTAACTGCCGGACAGCGACGTACACATTTTCCCCGCTGACGCTCTTACTGTAGACGAGTACACCGTAGACAAGTACATGCGCCAATAGGAATGAAAATGAAACAGCCGCGTATTTCCTTCAAAGGCTGCTGACTTCTAGAGAACAAAATTTACCAAAGCGGTGCTTGACAAGTTGCGAATGCTCCGAGTGAGAGTTGTGTCTCAGTCGTGACTAGGGTAAAGGAAGAGCGAAACATTAGGGTCCTCTCCCACACTGCATGGCTACACCTGTCAGTACAGGAATAATGAGCAACTCAAAATTTTAAACTCAGGAAATCTAGGTCGGAAGCATCGTGGCTTCTTTAGGTTTTTATTCTGTTTCTTCTTCGACGCGCCAAAGCTATTTCGGGGAACATGTGGGCTTCTCCGCTCGCACAAGACGGCTTCTCTAAAGCCTAGTAATAGGCGTATTGTTGTTATGTAAGTCAGATATAGGGACGTTCGCCGAGATGCAATGTGTGGCTGGTGCTACCAAACTCACACGAGTGAGCACGTGTGCAGATAAGGCAGTGGGCGAAGCGCCTGGCATAACGAGGTCACTAAATGCGTCGATTGTAAGGTGCACTTAAAGTAGAAGTTAACCGCAGCCAATCCTCATTTAATATAATTTGACTGATTAAAAGATTACAATTCATCAAATCAAATCCAGCCGGTGTTCGATAAAGTTGATTTAGAATATAAGGCATGGGTGGGGCGTTCGATGTAGGGTTCAGTGTAGCTTGGTTGTAAAGGCCACCGATTTCTTTCTCCATGCCTTACTTGAACAGAGCGCAAAGCTTGGAATAAAGAATACATTTAAGAGAGAGAGAGAGAACGCGAATCTAGAAGCTACGAGGTGGCGAAGCAGATGCCGCAATCCTGTAATACTCCATTCTCTGAAAACCGAATGACAGGTCGTGTCGAAAGCATTACAGAGTTCGTCGTACGTGCACGCTACTTCGCTTTCCGGTGCCCCCCCAGAGTGCACGTCAGCAACAACGCAAACGGGAGCCAGCCGTGGCGATCTTGGCCGCTGCCACGAGTCAACGCATTGCTCGACGGGTCGGCCTGACCCTAACGACAGGCAAAAAGCTCGGTTCACGCAATCTCGCCGCCCTTTCGCAGACCGTTCCTAGGGACCCGCCCACAGAGATCGGCTTTTCATCGCGGCCCTGCCGCAGCCGACAGTTTCACGATCTCTAGCCGCAGCCTCGCGTGACCCACACACCCTTTTGGCCTATGCCGGACGGGATGGACTGAAAGCGCGCTCAACCTGATTCTGCGCGGTGCTTTTCAATGAGTAAGAGAGAGCAAGAAAAAGTAAGGAAGAGCAATAAAGTAGAGAAGCAAGATCAAAGTGAGATCTACCGGCGGCATCGCCCAGACAAAGTTCACCCCGTTGCGGCAGTGGCGCGCAGATAAAGCATTGTCGCGCACGCGCATTGAATGGAACGCACTTATTGCCGCTGATGCACGCTCGGAAGGAAAAGAAAGCCGGCGCGACGTAGCACGCCTTCGTGCGAAGTCCAGCCTTCCTTTCCCTCCCATTATATCCTCCCCCTCTCTCGCTTTCTGTGTCCTTCCGGTTAGAATGCGGCAGTTTTCCGAGAAAGAAATCGGTCAAACGGCTTACAGTGACGTAAGTACAGATTGAGACAACGGCGACGACGTGCTGGTCTACGAGACAAAGTAGCTGCCAGCCTCTCGTTCATTCGTTTCGTTTTCCTACAGGTCACAAGTACTCCCTTGTGATCCGTCGCTTCCGTGCGCGCTATAAACACAACAGTCATTTAAACGCTCTTGGTAGACATTCGGCTAAATCGCTTTCAGGCGAATGCCTTCATGGCCTGCCTACAGCCGCGATTCTAGACATGCCGCTGCTCGAACGGTATTGTCGTGCTTCGGCAGCTGGACACTCAAACCCCAGTTGCAACTTCTCAGCGCGAAGCGGCAAAATTTTCCAAGGCGGCCGGTGGCAACAATGGAGCCAGGTTTATATACAGTCGCAGCAGCTTTGATCCCAGACGATATTTGGAAAGGCCAGGAGTTTGCGTAGTATGCACGAAGCAGCAGCAAGTTCGGAGAACGAAGCGTCACTGTGACAAAGAAATGGAAGCATTGTCTAGCCCGAGCGGGCAGGTGTACAGCCTCGCCCAGTGTCTCGGCAGTTTGCATTGTTATTTCGACGGCGCCTTGTTCCCAGGAGCGGAAAATAAAGAACCTGTGAATAGGGCTCAGGAATTACAACATAGTGCGTGTAAATTACGACGGCTCTGTCAATTTAAGCTGCAGAACTGATCCTCTCAGCAACGCCAACGCAGCGGTTGCATCATGCACATATTCGAAAAACGTTTTCAAAGTGCGTTTTTCTATGCTCCTGGATGCAAAGGACGCGCTTTCTTTCCCCTCTGAGGCTGCGTTGATATAATCTCAGTTGCTTATTAAACCGAAACAATATAAAATGGACAAACGAGAAGGCATAACCTAAGTTCGTTTGTTCAGAGAGCTCCTCAATTTGAAGCACAAATACATTCTATGTCCAACGCATTCAGGAAACTAGATGGTCGTCCTCTGAGTGAACAGACACTACTAGAGCACCGTTCCCACCAATAATCGGCTGAGAAGACAGTAAAGACACTTTTGTGCTTTATGAGGACGTCTGGTTCGTAGGAGCGCCTTTGACTCTGGCGTATACTGTCTGTCCACGTCTCTATATTCCCCCCTCTCTCTCTTCCCCTTCTCCCTTCGCCCAGCGTAGGGTAGCCAGCCGGCCTCTTGACTGGTTAACATCCTTACCTTTCTTGTTGCCCTCTCTCTCTCGCTATAGAGCGCTGGATCTTCCACCCACGACCGAGGCATCCTGGTGCGAAGTGCCCATGTGCGATTATGTATACACCAATAATGTTTCTCTCTCTCTCTCACTAGGGGTACATTTCTATAGTACTTGCACACGTTCTCACTCTGCTGTACCCCACATCTGAAAAACAGAGTTGACTGTGAGCCCGGTCAATTCTCGCTCTGAGCGTGTTGTGGCGCACAGATTCTGGTAACTAAGCCTACCGTAGGCCGCGACAGCGCTTCGGAAAAAATGCGACACCAGGAGTTCGGACATCAAAGGACGAACTGAAATAGCTTTTCTTTTCTAATGACATTTTTCCATTGGCCAGCTGCCCTCTCTATAATATATTTGCTATCACAATTGGCCGACTCTTGTTATCACGCATTTCAGCGCGCGAAGTGTTTCGCAAATACAAACCCAGGCCCCCTATTCGCAAAACTTATCTTTTCCAAGTCTCTCGCCTCATTGGCCGGCGTTCATTTGACCACTTTTTGATGGCAATTGATGTGATATCGCGGCAAAAGCAGCTGCGAGGGTCAAGCATTAGTGGCATTTACGCAAAAAATTGTTTGTGTGTACAGGCCCTGAATTACTATCTGCCAAACTTCTCTTCATATAACTACAGTTCCTACAGACCCTACTGCCATGATCACGGAGCTAGATCCATTGCATACTGCAGCCGGCCTTATAATGCGGCCATTGCTTTGGCGATGTCCAATAACAGGTAGCTTTGACTTAATAGGTTTCTTCGATAAGGGTCCAGGAAATATTCCTATTCGCGGATTCTCAATGCGACCCCTACGCACTAATAGTCCACGAAACAACAAGAAAAAAATCTGATCGCGAATCATGCAAAGAAACATATTCTCGCGGTACTGCGAGCATAAAGACAGCGACGAGACGACGTTAGTGATGATGTGGAAGAAGAGGATGCATGGAGCTTTGAGGAGAGGCCACCCGCCATCTTGCCTTTTTTTATATTTACCTTCTATATAGCTTATATATTTGTTTTCATTTATTATACGCATAGCATTTTGGTGAGGTGCAGGCTTTGACGCCACACGAAACTCAACAGCGGATTTATCCAGGGACGTTACGCCATAAGGATATGGTGGGAAAAGTAGGCACCTTATCTTCAAAAGCAGAGATGCCGCTTCCATCCCGACGCCAGCCCATGCGGTAATCTCAACCCGGCCATGCCACCCGCTCAAAAGAAAATGGTCCACCTATGACAAACCGCTTTTGAAAGGCTTTTTTTCTTTCAATTCAACCCTTTACATTAAGGTCAATACTCCCAGCTACAATAATAATAATAAAAGAAAAAAAACACCACCGAGCCGATAAGCGATGGCCCGCGAACAAATCGCACGGAGTCAATCAGCGTCAGCGCATTCGCAATGTGCCGTGAATCCGCCGGGTGTGCGCTGGGAATCGCTGTGTGACCGATGTGAAAAGCGGCCCCCGCCCTGCGGCGAAGGGCAGCCCAGCCAGCGGCGGCGATGAAGACAAGCGCCGCTTGTTTTTCCCACGCCGCCGCTCGCGCCAGAGGCTGACGAGACGCCCGCGCCTGTGCACCTGCGTGGCTGCGGCGAGTAGCGCGCGACCGTCTCGGAGAGGCATGCATGCCGGCGCGACGACCTCGGCGGCGAGCGGCTGCCGCGTTGCACGAACAGATGCGTAGTTATCGTGTTACATCGGCGACGCCGTGCCCACGTCAGCCTATGCGCTCACTATTCTCACCGTAATCGTTGACATAGCGCCGAGAGAAAAATGACCTGGTCACCACCGGTCCATGTTGCCCACGATTCAGAGTAATTATTCCTGACAGATTAGCAACCTAAGTGATCCTATCTTCCGGGTAGATGACGAGAATACATAGGGTGGTCGCAGGATCAGGTAATTAAGATCAATTTTCAGATCAACTCTCAGATATCGTAGCTTTAACTGCCACTGATGTATTTCAGACGTGGCGCTTTGTGTCGAATGTGTTACATTCGACACCATAAGTTGGACTCCCATTCGGACTAAATATTTATTCAGTTTTCCAGTAGTAGTTCCATTGCGTCCGGACGCCTTCCCACCATCTGACCAACCTTAGAGCAATACTCCCCCGCGCGCCATTCACTGCAAATATTTGTGTAAATCGTGCCTCTATTTCATGCAGATTTGCGCCTGTGATTATACCTACATTGTGTTTCAGTTATCTTAAACTACACATCACAATTCCAAGGCTTCACAGTAAACCAGCTGCCGTCAACAATTTCTCCGGCTCTGAACAAAGTTGCTGCAACAGAAGCAAGAGCTCACAGTAGGCTCCACTAGCTTCTCAAGAATGTCTTTGCTCTGCACATAACATCGTCGTCGCTACAATATTGCGTGTTGTAGCATCCGCAGTACATGAACAGACGCTACCATTCTAAAAGTATATCTGGAACGAAAACGTATTAAACATGCACACAATATAGTGCTTGTCCGCTACAGTATTGCCTATGGTGCGTGTCCGTGTGGCGTCCACAAGTCCGTGTGGCGTCCACAATTGAACATCGCCACAGGCGCACGAGTTCGAATTCCAGTTGCGGTGGCGATTGATTACGTTTCTGCTAAGAATCTGGGGATGAGGAGGTGCACTGACGACAACGTATAACGACGACCACTGCATGTCGTTAACGGGATGGATAGGATTGATGGTCTGACGGACACGGGAAATCGCACAGTCGGGAGCTCTCAACTGCTATCGCATTGAATGACTGTTTAACCATCGGCTGTATTCGAGTTACTTTGCTCTTTAATGAGAAGCGCAGCCACCACTCGCGCCTTTACTCTGATAGCGCGACTACAAAGACTCGGTTAGGAGTGCTGTGATTATAGCGACAGGAGCCGAAACACTGTTTGACTATACTTCATACGTCATGGCGTCACCAGGTGCTCAGCTCGCTGCTCTTCCTTCCCTCGACAGAGAGCGTCCAAGTAATTTGACTATTTCTTTAGATTATTCCGGCTTTGTAAAGTGTGCAGTGAGCCCTTTGACATATGACAAGACGCGTAGACGTGTCAAAATTGTGCAACTTTACCACCACGCGAAAGGAAAAGTCTATAAAATTATTACAGCGAAACTGTTAAGGAAAGTTCGGCAGCGCTGTTCACGCAACGCCGTGCTACGGCATGGAAGATAGGCAACATAACGTATGCAGGAGCCCTCAATTTGTTATGAAACGTAATAATTAACAATTATAAAATAAAGGTTATCCTGCATATATCTTGTTTGAATGGAGAGTAACTTATATTGGCCATTTTTTTAACCCGTCATATGTAATTTCTGTTTACCATGACGCGTCATACCGCTTCCACGTTGGAGGCCATCTAGGACTTTGTATGGCAGCGGCGGGTGTAGCTGGCGCCATAGAGTATTTCTCTTTGCTGGCGCCGTATTGTGTTTTTTTTTATTCTTTTTCTCTCTAACTATGACATCCCTTTGCCCCTTCCCCGGTACAGGGCAGCCAACCAGAGAGGTTCTCTGGTTAACTTCCCTATCTTTCCTTTGCCTTTCTCTCTCTGTCTCTTTCTCTCTCTGTCGCCGTTGTCATATGCGTCTTTCTCTATGCCGTGGTCCTGCTACGCAGCCTGCGTGGGAGCCGTCATCAGCCGCGACCCCGCTTGAATGCTGCTGAGATCTAGCGAGGCCGTGAGCCAGCAAACAGACCTCTACAGTGCTCCCTTATAGGGGTGTGAGAATACGCTCGGACGGCTTCGTTGCCTTAGATGTACCAGTTGTCAGATTTGCATACATATGGAATTTACATACGAGTTCTGACTCACTCACAAGGACTAGACAGACAAAACTGCTCGATCATGGTGCAAAGACAACTACCGTGAAAGTATATAACACTCTTTAGCTGAGAGGAATACCCAAGACGTAATACACGCTACGTAGCATACACTGAACATTGTCATCCCGCTCTGTTTGTAGCTAGAATCTACTGGCTTTGATTATTGCAACTCTGGCAAAATTTGGCTTCTTTTTTGGGGGGGAGGGGGGCGGAGAGGGGGATGTCCACACTATCCATGTTACAGCTGTGCAGGATGTTGTTTGTTTGGTTCCTCCGGTGCAGCCTACCTGTTATATCCAACACCTGCAAAACGAATTTGCGTAAAATTTAGAGCATTCAAGCCCAAGCACTGAGAATATGCCTTGGATTGCCACGCAATGCGTCAATGGCTGAAACTATTGCCATTGCTCAATATTATTCAATCAGGACGCACATCGTCATCGTGACAATGCATGCACATGTCAGGCACATTGCCCGGACCCCTTGCCACCATCTCGCCGCACTCACCTTGGAAAGACTGCGCCCGTCATTTAGGACAACTCTCAGTTCATATCGTGCCTCGTTTGCATAGGGGTACACACCTGCTGTCAGGCCGGTGTCTCTTCCATGGTGTCTGTGCCATCCTAAAGTACACCTCAGAATTCCATGACTTCAGAAAAAGTCAGAACTACCACCGTCCGCACTGAAACAATGGAGCTTGCTCCTCTTGTACGAGAGATACAGTCGCCACATACACGTGTACATTGACGGATAGATTACATCGACCCATTCTGGCTGCCTTGTGTTTGTACCAACTAGAGGAATAGCACGGCGATTCAAGACGTCACATGTCACGACGTCCACGGCTGCAGAGCTCACGGCTCTGCGCAGTGCGCTTCAATTTATTGACACAGAGAGTCCTGCTACGTGGGCCGTGTTTTCCGGCTCAATACCGGCTTTACACAGCATGTAGCCAGTTCCCCGACGTGGAGCTCACGAACAGCTACCGTAAACCATTGTCAAACTTCTCCCCGACGTCAAACAGAAAGGCCACGAAATTATTTTCCAATGGCTACCTGGCCATTGCGGGATAAGTGGAAGTGATCAAGCAGACAAAGCTGCCCGAGAGTCACATCGTGAACAGCACAGCGTTCCCATTCTTTCTTCCAGGACAGACGCTGCAAAGCAGCTTTGTCACCTGGCACGCTTTTTGGTATGTTTCGGGTGTTCCTATGTTAACAGAGGCGAACACCCCAAATATAAGGTGCACCAGGTTGCACGAACTGGACCCTTTGCTCGAAACTGCTACCTCCACCCAGGTTTCACCGACGTGAGGCATCGCTTCTAAACCAGCTGCGGTTGGGAGTGGCTTTCACGAAGGCGCACACTACTTTGATTGGAATTACCGACAGTGCTGCATGCGCAGTCTGCGGCGTCGAAGAGAACATAAAACAGTTATTGTGCCCCTATCATCCATTTCAGTCGAAAAGACAAACATTATCTGTCACATTACGACGGCTGGACGATCGGCCGTTGTCTGTGCAGGTGCTACTTGAAGACCGTCCTTATCGCTCGTCGGCCCACAAGGCTGTGAAGGCACTTTTGTCTTTCTTGAGGGCGACTGGCCTATGTGAACGCCTTCGACCCGCTCAGGCCCTTCGCATGTACGTGCGAGTTCACCGCGGCTTTCCTCCCCCTCCTCTCCTTCTCTCTATCTCAAATTTGTATTCCCTCTTTCCCGTCCCTCCGAGCAAGTTAGCCGAATAGGTGCATTTCTGGTTAACATCCCTGCCTTCTCTCTTTATTTCTCCTCCTCCTCCTGGCGAAATTCATGAAGGGTGGTTCTTTTTCTTGTTCTAATGTAAAGATGTTTTGGGGTATATATTTCTTTTATCCGCCTGTTACTTCTTTTTTTTTTCTACCTCTCTACTTAAATGCCTGCATAGGCGGTGTCGGTACTAAACAAAACAGAAAAAAAAAGAAAAATAACAAAGCGTCGCGCTAGAATTCTAACCTAGAACAGCATCAACAACAATTTCGGCCTGCACCCGCAATCTTCCTATCCTCGTAAGATATTTTGTGTGTGCGCTGACTGTGGCATCAGCCGCTGTGGAACCAAAGCATATTCAAAATTTACTAGTATAACCGATGTTCCGCCGTGAGATGTCTCCGGCTGAGGTTATAGTAGTCAGTATCGATATTGCACTCGCCTTTGAACTGACTTTCACAAGCAATGTCTCTGAAACGCATTGTGATGACTGGACTAACATCCACTGTTCGTTCAGAAGACGCTTGCGCACCGACATCACCATACGTCTGGTCACGAAGCATAAAAAGTAACTTTTTTCATTGCTGAAAATGGCTCGTCTGTGGGAACACCTTTATCTGTGTGGCCCTATACGCGCGTGCACGGATTCACAGCGTCTCTTTTGTTTTATTTTTTATCATGTTTCATTTGCACTGTTTTCATCTCCCAGAGCTGAGTAGCCAACTGGACGCTTTTCTTTTCTATATTTTTTGCTAAGGTTCCTTCTTTTTTGGTTATTTTGTATTTCTCATTATGTTGGGTAGAAAATTTAGCACGAGTTTCCGTGTCAAAGCAGTTGCGTAGCAGTAAACTTGACAAAACGTCTTCCCGAGAAAAGCAAACAGCCAGAAGACGAAAAAGAAATGATTACCTCAATTATGGCAAGAAGTATAGAAATCCTCGCCATGGCGGCCGCATTTTGATGAGGGCGAAATGCGAAAACACCCGTGTACTTCGCTTTAGGTGCACGTCTGAGAACCCCAGGTGGTCCCAATTTCCAGAGTCCCCCACTACGGCGTGCCTCATAATCAGATAGGGGTCTTGGCACGTAGAACCCGATAATTTCATTTAATTTAGGAACAGAAATCGACATTTTGGTATCGATGTGGCTCTTTTGATCACAAGAGAAGTGAAAGAATAAAAGCTGTCTTGGGGTACGAAAAAGGCGTCGGGGCAATTTTGAGGTAACTACTTCAAGGTCTCCTTACTATACAGTTGAGTGCGAGCTGTGTGAACGAGCGGAATGAAGTCTCTGGCACAACGCGGAATCGATGCAATTATTATGACGGGAAGATAGTCGACGGTTGCCATTTATATACTGTGCCATATCGCGTGTTTCTGTTTTAGTGTAATCAGAACAGAGAAGTTGACCGCGCTTACCTAGCTCACCTAAAGAGGTCCTGCTTCTCTCTGTTCCTAATCTTGGCAGATCCTGTTGCGTATGAAGCATTACGGTCCCACATTGGGGAATTCCGAAAGCGTAAAACAACGCTCTTGTGGCGCGCGTTAGTTGCCAACTCCTTTGATTCCTTTGTCTGCTCCTTTGACTGCTCTTCCTCCCGAGGCCGAGGGTGCTACACATTCATTAGATTTACTGTTACCTCAACTTCCTCCACTGTTCTCATGTTTCACACTTCGTCGCCTTCCTTATCCATTACATGCGTAGTAGGGGAAGTATTTATTCTTGTGCTGCATCGCCTTCTTCTTTTTCATTCATCCTTTGCTCTATTGTGGTCTATATTGACTAAGTTTTCAATCGGAGTTCACAACACTGACCACTACAATAGCCTATATTCATCGAACATTCCGTATTTATGGCCATTAGAGTCATTGTCATGTACGGTGTGTTAGAAAACGCTGAACGACTATGATGCAAAAGGGCAGGGGTAATGTGAAGGCGTCCATATTGAATTGAAACATCTCCGACACTGTTCAGCTTAAGCTTCAAGTGTTGTTTGACCGCAGAATGTTGTTCTATATTCAGTATGGTTTTAGGTAAGGCAATAACTTGTCGTTAATCTCGATTTTGTAAACTACAGGATGTTATAAGCAAAAAAATTCAACACCCATAACAGTCTACACCAGACTTTCAGTGCACGTTACTATAAATAAATGCTATAATGAATGCTGGGGTAGGCATTCCCCAGTTACAGTGCGTGCCAGCGTGATATGCTTACGTAAAGATTACCTAACGTAAAAATAAACTTACGTAATGATTATTAGAGCGCTAATGTTATTTGACTTCGGCGCCTTCTATGGTGCAGAAGTATACCGGTGTGATCACGCTTAGCTGAAGATATGAAGAGGCGCAGTGAGATCCACACTTTCTTGGTGCCGTAAGGCGGCGACTATAAGCTATATATAAAAACTCTGCTTAGCGTACAAAAATCTCAAATACTCAACTTATAAACAAAGTACCTGTTAACTTCCTTGCACTGGCCTTACTTAACAAAATATCAAACAGAACATGGGCATTTCGCCAACTGAGCACGTCGTGCGCTTATATTCCTAATCAAGACAGTCAAAGACGGCAACTATCTGTGTAGTAAAAACCCGATGACTCCCTAACTGTACACTAGAACACGGTACTCGCGTTACGACTTGTTTTTGTGATGTACGCGACTATGTATTCAAGTGCTCGCATACAAAGCTCGCGCCCACAGACAACGGCGCAACAGGAGAAAAACCGCAGAGATCAGTATTGGGCAACTCCGGCAAGCAATACTTTCGCACCGGCGATTACCATGCACAAAGCAACGCCAGCGTATCATGTATCTTCATAACAATACGGCGAAGGTCCTTCGGTGACATGTGCTCTATTAGCCAGTCTGTGTGGTGCGGATCCGCCCTCCAAACAGAAGAAACGCCGTTCGCCATTCAGTGCGGCGATGTGAACAATGAGAAGGGAAAGAGCAACGCCTAGCCGATTCTTGTCGCACCGTCGGAAACGGCGTGCTCCTCCCTTATCCTGACGTCCAGAGGATTTATCTAGACGCGCAGTGCTAGCTTGGCGAGTAATTTTGCAAGATCACATAGCAATCAGCGTAGGGAACAATAAAGCCTCCTGTTGGGAGGCATGTAAATCAAAACTGGGTCTTCTCCCGCAACCAGCTATTCGCCGCATGTTTTTCATGCTTTCCTTCCTTTTTTTTTTCTTGTCACTTGGTATAGCGCGATTTTCCACGCGGAGAACAATACACCATGCACTTTGCGATACGCTCAAATTTAAAGGAAGGTGGTGTGCACCGTGAGAATCTTGGCGTGAACAGTGTTTAAGAAAATAGAAATGGAAAATTTCGCAATACCTATGCAAAACTAGATAGAGTGGTGTGCGCAGAAGACTAGCCACGCACACAGACGCCGTCTCTCAACGTCACCTAAATTACTGGGGAAAAAATAAGCTGAAAGATTTATCGTGCCACACACTCTATTTAAAAGAAACGTAGTAAAATTACCAAGACGCTGCTATGGGTCAACAGTGATAGGAGTAGATAGAACGGAGTATTAGTTCGTGTGCACAGGTTATCCTTATTCTCATATCTCTATTCTCGTTTAGCGCACTTTCTACAAGAGTAAAAAAGAAAAATTAAGCAGCGCTCACGCTGTGTTCTCGTTTACTGCGCATCTACAAAGGAGGTTCGTTTTCCAGCACAATTTGTGATGCTGAAAAATACGGAGACATCCCATGCCAGTTCTTTAATACGAATCAGTTTCTGCCCCCACCGGGCACTTTGTGGTAGGTAAGTTACTGTCTCGTTCCATTGCGAGCCTGCTAAATAAAAAAAATATCCGTGCGTGATAGCGGTATCGAACAAGATTCCCTCAGCACAAGACCATGATGTTCTCAGATAAATTTTAAGTGCAAAGTACTTAAAGCTTTTTTTTTTCTTGTAGGCGGTAATTTTCATAACTCTTATACAATTCATTAAGTTTTTCATTATTTTTCAGTGCCTGCTTTTACGAGCCGTTTTGTGAACGAGCTTTCTCGTGCATACGTGCTTGCAATGTTTCACGAAATTAATGTTTCAAGCGTGATTAAAAGTGATTATAGAAATTTACCATGATTGCCATCGCCGTGACATTCTTTATATCAACTAAGAAGGAGCGAAGTTCGTATTCTTCCCTCAGAGGGCCTTAATAGTGAATTGCAAACAATTTTTCACTGGACACAGAGGTATATATGTCCTTCTTTTCACATATTGGCACATTGCAACAAAGCGCAACATAATACCTGAAAGAACAGGCAAAAGAAAGTACATTGAACTAATTGATCGAATGAGAAAAATTAGGAGCGAGCCGATTTGTTTCAAAGAGCTAGTTTCCTTCGGAGCAAACGCTATCCATTGAATAAACAGCTCTTTCATCATGCTTTCTCACTTCGCACACGCAGATTACAGAACTCGAGAGCAAGGAAAATCACAAGGCCGTGCATATTACGCGTCATTTACATTTCTCTTTTCATAGCTCCGACATTATCGCATCGTCCAAGCATGTGGACTTCATTCATTTTGTCAGCACGAGGGCACAAGACTACTCGCCTTGCAAAGGTATTACTGTCTTTATTTCTCAACGCCGACTACCATCGGCCAAGCAATAGCGAGATACGAAAACGAGGCAGGATAGCTTTTGCGTGAGCAATTTGCGCTCACGCAGACACTGGCATGCACTATGGAAGGGTAAACCGCATAAGCCTGGGCGGGAATGCACCGCTGCTGCTTCTGCCACTATTCAGCAGCACGTCCGGACCAACAGCGGCGAAGTCAGGCTGTGGCGTGGTGAACGCATCGACAGCGTATGCAGGGCACACATGGAAGATGCGTGCAGTGGCCCGGGACGTGCTTCACCCTGAAGATGAGAGAACGGGGAGACTTCCTTCGGACCGTTCCTAGCCGGCGTCTCTTCCACCTCCTTATTTCCGGGCGGTCGCGGCGCGTGAGGCGAGCCGTGCAAGCGGAACTCGCGGCAGGTCCGCTCAGCGTCCAGCGCACAAAGCAAATAACGCGCGCTTACGCCTCGAAGGAAGGAAGCGGCAACGGCGAGGAGGAGGAGGCGCGATGACCATCCGCGCGCCGCCGCGGAGAAAGTGAGCTTCGGTTCTCGCAACGTGACGAGTCCAGGGGTGCCCTGCAACGCCAAGCGATGAGTGACCTCCTCCTCCCCCCCCCCGCCCATAACCGCTCTCTCCACAGTGGGCCCAACAAAGCGCCGCGCGTGCGAATAACTGTCTGCGAGATGCGGGAAGGGGTGGCAGAAAGAAGGAAAGTAAAAAAGAAGGGTGTTTTCCTTCGAACTAGGGCAGGCCCAGTGGTCCACTCGCTGCTATAAAACCCGGGCCACGTCCCCGCCGGACGTCACACGGACACACATACACATACGCCTGTAACTACTGTGAGCGATCGCTAGCCGCGCATTTTGGAAAGACCCCGTCAGTCGTCGGCGAAGTGACATTCTCTCCGGGAAGTGACGCCCACACCTAAGACAAGCTCAACGATGTACACAAAGGTGAGCAACGGCACCTCGGGGACCGCGCGCTGGGCTGCTCTCGGATTATGGATCGTCCTCCAGTCATGGATACCTGCCGGCTGTAGCGGTGTATTGCTGGCCGAACCGTATGCGTAAGGGGCCGCGTTCCATGAAGGCCTTAAATTCGCAACTTTTACGTAACCACGGTTATTAGTAGTGCACTATGGCACTATACTCTAAACTACCATAAATGGTGAAGCAAATCATGTCCCGTCGTGCCGGCGCGCAAACACGACAGAATTTCAGCCAAAAGAAAATGGATGACATTACATTGGAGAGGAAGGAAAGCCTGAGGAATGGCTTCTGGTCACGTAGCACCAGAAGCCTTGATTATCAAAGGATCGCAAATTCGAATTTTGTATCAGTTGAGCGAGATAAATTTTGACGTGAATTCTTGTTGAGGTTTGCAGCTCAGGCGCTCTCGGTTCGTAGCATCTCAACGATCTAGTTTTGGAAGGCAAAGAAACGGATAATCAAGGATTTCAACGATCTTCAGAAAACATTCGACAGGAATGTCTTAGGCTACCGACATGTTACTTACATTCAACTGCAGCCAGCTTATAATGATCTTTTCCTAGGAGCTCCGAACAATCGCTATGAGTCGATTTCGTTGTAGATATACTCACCCTCATAAGAACATGTAAAGGAGGCAACAATAGGGAGATATCATGGCTTGGCGCTAGCAGGTAGCAGGAATGTATGACGTATATCGGCAAAAGGGACTATGTAAGATCTTACACCGCACTGGACACACAATGGTAGGCTATGTTCATTACTGTGTCTGCCTGCTTGATGTGTGCTAGCAGGGCGCAAATGCTTTAGATCATTGGGCACATATTGCAGCTCAAAACTGGCTGCGACTTAGCGGTTTCTTAGGACGTCGGAAGTTCTGTACTAGAGTGAAGAAAGCAGACGAAATATGCGGGGGAAGAAATAAAAGGTATTAGCCCGTGGAAACTTGATAGTGGGTCGTGTGCAGCAGTGTGCCGCGTGAAAAAAGGACATGGTACATTTAGACGTACACGGTGCGCAATTTTCAGAAGACCTTCCTGTTAGGCTAGTTCGTGTCTTCACGGAATATTGAAGGTTGGAGAACCTCAAAGTGGGGAGAGGGACACAGAGATATAGGGCCGATGCATGAATCATTGCTAGCTCAAGCTTGGCTATATTGTGAAAGGCGGCAATGGATGTGAAGAAACGACAGGAGAGGAAACAGCCTCAGGCCAGCTGACAGCGTAGAACCTGCAGTGTCGAAGTTTTGAAAAATTGAGGCAGAATTCATCTTACGATTACTATATCGACCGTAATGCGTTAGAATTCAACCACGATAGCAATATGACGTATTGTAACCGTTGAAATGATGTATTTATGAGGCGTGTACTACCGTGGAACTCCTCTGTCGGGCTTTTCTAACAACCCTCAGCGCCATCCAGCGCCGCCGCCGCGAAGCCTGCCCGCGGCGTCCGAAATGCATTGCGCGCCGGTGCGTCCGTACGCTCAGGAACCTGTCATAAGGTGAACGGGATCTTCTGTCGCACTTCTTTTGGACACGCTGCGCCATCTAGTGGCACTGCCGCGAAGCACGCGCCTGGCCTCCGAGACGAGAAGCGTGGCGCGTCAGTGGCTGTGAACGCTATGGATTGCTCCCTCGCTTGCTCCCACACTCATTGGCACGTACTCAGTAACCCAAGTTGGCGAGAGGTCCATTGAAGAGCGGCACTTGCCTAATGCATTCAAGCCGCAACTTACTAAAGCGTCGGCTTAAACAGCTTTCATTGAAAAGTGGCACCTACACAGTCCGCTTGTGCCGCAGCCTGGCAATATGTCAGCTTGCGGTCCGTGAGTAGCCCTTGTGACGTTGGTGCGATTCTGCTCAGCATCGTAAAAATTTGAAGGATCTTTTTCGCCATTGTAGAAAGGCGTATTCCCAGTGGCACATACCTAGTTACCCAAGTTGGAGTCCAATTCGTTTACTGGAGAGCGGCACACACCTACTGGCACGTAGCAAGTGACGCAAGTAGGAAACAAAGAGGTTCATTGAAGACGAGCACATTCCCAGTGGCGCGCACGCAGTCTCGCATCTACAGTGACCCATGTCGATGTGAAAGAGATTCGTTGAAGAGCCTCACGTGGGCACACATTTCCATATACTCAGTGACCAACACTGGTCCAACGGTTGGTTTCGAACCCTATTGCCTCAGCTCAGCAGCCCGATATTCTAGCCATTCCACCACTGACTTTCCAATGACCCAGGTATGCGGGAAAACGTTAGATACAAGCATAGATAGATAGATAGATAGATAGATAGATAGATAGATAGATAGATAGATAGATAGATAGATAGATAGATAGATAGATAGATAGATAGATAGATAGATAGATAGATAGATAGATAGATAGATAGATAGATAGATAGATAGATAGCCAGCCAGCCAGCCAGCCAGCCAGCCAGCCTGCCCCCGGAAAGGGCGGTAAGTACCCTAATAATGCTAATGCATTAAAAAACTGTGTTACATCTGAAGAATATACAGTAGACTTTCCAGTTTCTGCAATGCCTTAAGACATGCTGCTGCCTTCTCAGTTCACATGATGCTATTTCATGTCATCTAGCATCTTTCTATCGTTTTCCGTATTTTAGACCATAAAGAAAAACGAACAGACTAGCCCAGCAACAAGTAGTTCATTATAACCATGCAAGCTACATTAAAATAGAAAATAATCCCGAACGCCGCAGTTATCGCTCAATTGCGCCTCCAAAGCTATCACTTCGCTATTTTCATGTCTGTAAATTAGCGAGTCCTCCAATGCGCGCTTTGTTTAACAGGTATCTCCGTGACGTTCCTGCAACACTGTTATCGTTGCTCGTTCAGTCAGATTATCGCAGCGACAGGATATCGATGCAAAGCCTTCCGCAAACTTTTTGGAAGGTTTGCTGCATGAAGGAAAAGTATAGAAAAAAAAAGTTTATATTATGTGGCTTTGTTATAAATGAGTTCGAGCGTATGTGCCTGCAATGCTTTGACAAATTTCATTCTCTTTTGACTTACTGCTTCCCCACACTTATAGCTTTAAGGTTTCCTTCAGTGCAACCTTCCCTCCTCTATAACTTTTCGCACTTCGAGATTTCGTAGAACACAACATTCCCAAGGTATATTAAGTGTGTAGAACTATGATTAACTGGATAGAAAAAGTGCCAGTTTTGTAGCGCTACTAAAAAGAAAGCTAGATTTTTACGATGTGGACACTAGTTTATTGCAATTTAGGGCTAGAAATTTCTTACCCTTGCGCATTAATAATGTCTCGTCACTAACCGCGTTAGGGCTAATGAAACAGAAGCTCCGAGTGCCTCCTTTTCCTTGCCTAACATTTTTTTACGAAAGCTGTCTGCAAATTAACTTCTTTTGTCAAGTGCCAATTTTTTTATTGGTGCCGTTTGTATAGTAGAAGGGACGTCTACTATATTCCCTATGTGGTTTTGCATTCGCTTTGATTCCTTCTATTTAAATATCACTTCTTTAGCCCCATGAACGACAAAGAGCGTCCCATGCTCAAAGAAAACTGAGCGCGGCAACTTCTATAATGCGCTCGTTCTACCTTATGAGATTATGAGGCTACATATTCTACATAAGCGAAGCTAGCATCGCAAAGGATACTACAGCATGTAGCATGCTATAACGTCTAGCACCAGTGTCGACACCTGCATGTTGAAAATAACTTTACGCCAGCAGCGCACGCAGGTAGAATAGACATAGCGTTTCTGCGATACAGAACTTTGATTGTTACCCACGGCAGGGCGCTTTATTCGTTGCTGAAGAACTCTCGAAGCCCGCCTCAAGTTTATTTCGGTTTTATGACTGGCCGGACTGTAGTTGATCCTAACTGAGCAGACTGGGAACGCTGCGTGGACGTTTATTCCTGGCTCCGATGAAGGCAAACAAAAGCCAGTGAATGAGCGGTCAAGGAATGATTGAGTTCTTTCCTTGTCCTTTGTCATCGCTTCCGCTTCACCGAAGCCATACGGCTCTTAGAACTTGCACAGTTCTCTCCCATGCTATTTATTCCCTTGAAAGCGAGTATTATTAGTTACATAGTACATTGTTATCAGTAACAAAGTTAGAAAACACGTCGGTTACTGTTACGTTGCTTTATGATGTCTCTGTGCCCGTCGTCAAGTTCACAAGGTGAGCGTATGAGCAACGTGGGAGCAGCTTCGACTCGCTTATGCGCTTGCTCCCTATAGTTCGCATTCCCAAAGAGACAAATATTCATGTACAAATAAATGTAGCATTTAGTCCTGTCCGTGACGAAATGTGTACGTGAATACAGCAGACGTAGTTGTCACAAGAGAAAACTTGAAATAAGACTCTCAACATCGAGTACATAAGGATAGAAATTATGAAGACATAATTATTTGACGTGAAAGAAAGGCCGCTCCAATCAAGGCAAATCGTGCGAGGGCGTACATTATGATTCACGACGTCCTTACCGGCAATGTCCTGCGTCTGTGGGCGCATTTGCTTGTAGCAGTCCTCCTCTGAAGGATGCAAGCGACGTCGGTGGAATCTATAGATTCATAAGCTGCTCCTTCTCTTATAGCATGAACCACACGGAGGTAAGATATATGTTAGTTTCTGAAAGAACCCTTGTAACTTATCACCTAACAGGGCTCGCCTCCAGGACCTATAGCGGGATTATGCGTATGCAATTGTGTCGCCATGCGCGTTTGCTGTGGAGCGCTTCTCTCCGGCAATCTTTTCCAATGTAGACAGAGCGTTCCAACTCTTGTGCGACTCCTCGCAGCTTAAGCTGAAGATGTCAGCTCGGTGAACCAAATGTCGTTACGAGAGCGCTAAGCCACGGTGACGTTCCGATCACCTGCAGGGCTCCGGAAGAAAGTGACCTTAGATAGCAATATTTACATCAGCAGGCAGCTTCGCCACGACGTTAGGTGTCAGCCATGCGGTTCTCTGTTTTAAAGCAAAATTGATCTCTTTCTCGTCTTCCTACGACTCGTAGCCACACACAGGCGTGCTTACTTCTGTGAACGTCCATCTGCAAATGAATGGGAAATGCAAGGGCAATGGGACATACCTTTTCCCGTATTTTTCACACGCTTGCCTGCAACGCAGGTTTAGGATCATAACCTCTTAAATATTATTTTTTTATTAGAAGGGGTAGCAACAAGTAATTCAAATTCTTGATGCTAGACATAAATGGAAGAACACCGAGACTTCTTTTATCTAGTGTCCCATATATCCACTGCTGGCTGTTATGACAGTATATTATTAACATGTGGAACTAACGGTGGCAAGCAAAGGAGAGTGATTATAAAAAGCGGTCATCTTGTGACCAAACAAGGTTGAGTAATATCACTTTGTGACCAATGCCAACGAGTGTGGCCTTGTGCGCTGTATTTCGCTGTAGTTAAAAGCTTGACGTCAATGGTGGACCTTGTATAACCACACTACCAACAAGGAGGGCGCTGTATGGGGTACCGCTTATAATACCATGATGGGATTCTTTCATTTAAACTTCCTCATGGCTCACAGTTTATAAGGGTAGCCGGCAAACGCGAGAAACATCGCACATATCTATTAGGTAGTAAAACGTCAACTAAAGTTACCAGTGTTGACACTCAGTTTTCTTTGCAGCTTATCCTTCTGTGCATGGCAGCGGGTGCCTACGCCGGCGGACGCTTCGGTTTCCACCATGGCGGATTTGGTGGACCCGTCTTTGCTGCCGCAGCTGCACCTGTTGTCGCTAAGGTTGGCCTGGCCGAGCCCGTCTACGTAAGTCGCGTGCTTTTCTGTTTCTTTCTTATTTAGTCTAACTAGCAAATTTTCTCGATCGACGAGTAATTACGTTACGTCAAGTAAAAAATTCGTCATGTTTAGTCGCAAATCACGAGGGTATTGCAGCCCAGATATATGTTATTATTTTTCATCCACACCTTCGATATTGAGCATACTTTTGTCTCAGATGATTTCACATGCCTCAGAACATGTTGCACATTCCAGCAGCACAGCTTTGATAGCATAGCCCAAGGTAACCGACGCTCTTGAGCTGACAAGAATTTTCTCCCTTTATTCAGTCCTCACCAACAGTCTCGGTGCTATCCACGTCTACAGGCAATTAATTGATGACCAATTTACTACGCAATACGTGGATCTGCGTAAGCTCACAATCTTTGCCATTCTTGGTAGTTCAATTACAATAAGTTTCTTTCTGTCGGTCATTACCATCATTGCTAGCTTGCATCAGGCGGCTTTGCCATCACCGAGAAAGTAGGCCCTGATTATCCACAGTACGAGGTCCAGCTTGAAACTTAAACTGTACCACATCGGCAGACATCTTGTACCATGACATTAACTGCTATTTTAGCTTATATTCGTTTAAAAGTGCCACTCATGCAGAACCGTCCCACTCGTTCACATTAGTGAGCCTTCTGCGTCTACAGTGATGAAAATCAACTTTTTGAGCGACGAATACAGGCTAAAAAGCCATCACATGCTGATATGTGTGAGATTGGTTTATATCACTGGATAACAAAGCTTGCTCGTCGGAAAACCAATTCTGACATGAAGTTGTGTTCCCAATTAAAGGGGCCCTGAACCACTCCTTATTGAAGTGGAGCAAGGCATTTCAAGGGTAATTAGGCTATTTTAGAAATACATCGCCGCAACAAACGAGAAGAAATGGGGTTAACCGAGGGCGATTTTATTAGTCATGAACATGAACATGAACATGAATGTGAAAGTGAACATGAACATGAAGCTCACGTTCTCGTGACGCCTGCGGCAACAAGGACGTTCCACGTCCGCCGCCAAGGTCTGTGAGTGGTGGCGCTGGCTAACACTCCCAGGGTGTACTAGTACACATAAATACCCAAGAAAGTGGATGGGGAAACAGCGCCGCGGTAGCTCAATTGGTAGATCATCGCACGCGAAATGCGAAGGTTGTGGGTTCGGTTCCCACCTGCGGCAAGTTGTTTTTTCATCCACTTTAATTTCCATTAATTTATCGTTTCTTCATTCCATTTATTAAGCACAACTAATTTCCCCTATGTTGTCCTTGGTGTCAGTGTTTGTTGGCTTCTCATGATATTGCCGCAACAAGTACTTCAATGCGTTCAGCAGAAGCGTAGTCGTTAGCAATCAAACACGGCCTCCCGTTCCTTCCTCAATGTCTTGCACTGCGAAGGCTACAGTGCAGTGGGGCGTGCCCACAACGCTCCGCCATCTAAATTTCACCGCGGCGCGCAGTTCAAATTTAATTTTGGATGTTAAAGTGGACGCCACGACTTCCGCCTTTGGTGCCTACGACGCGCTGCACATAAGCCAAGCGCGGTTTCCCTGAGTGAGCCGTAGTGCGCTTATCCAGTGGACTCGTGCCGGCACCCTGCGGCAACCGCAATATTTACGACATGTAGCCAACCGCAGCTTGATGTCAGCTATCGACCAATAGCAGCCGTCTAAGGGAATGACGAAATAGTGCGTCCGATGATGAAATAGTGCGTCTAGAAGAGGGTGCGGACAGGGCCTTCTGTTGAAAAGAGAGTGCCTGAGCGAAAGGTGACTTCGCGACCCGCTTGCGAGCTCCGCGCACCGCGTACGACAGCAAAACTTGGCTTAGATGTTCACAGCAGCGTATGCTACCCACGGACAATGTTATTTCACCAAACCCGAGGGGTTGTTGCGGACTCCTTTAATAAATGTTCAACATGCTTTAAATGGTTTACCTTTCTCTGCATGCAAGATTGAAGCACTCTGCCGTCTAACACGTTGCTAAGAGCAGCATGTACTTCACAAGGGACGTACTGCGAATGGAGCACAGTTTATTTGCCATTCTCTTTGTGCAACGCCTTCTGCATAACCCTCTGCGCCAATCTGAGCACTTGTACCAATTTAGCTTTTGACATCTCACAATTATTCCACTTCTTCACAAAGCAGATAATACCGTGATAAAATTTTCTTTCGAACACAAGCCTTTTGAAGTACACTTCTTTCTATAACAGGGCGTAAAAGTGAAGGCCGGAGGCAATGGCTGACTTTATCTGCCAGACGTAGCAGCTTCACTGTTGCAGGCCCGTCTTACAATCTCCTTGCAGCGGACCGAAAGCTACAGAACGCATTAGCGAATTCAGAAGAGCCAAAGCGCAGATAGTGTCAGTGGATCAAATACAGCCTGCGCAAAAATCCAGCAGAGTCCATCTGAATATGAATGTCGACGTTAACGCGATTAGTATTGGAACAATGCAGCAACACACCATATTGCCACAACCGAGAAGTGCGACGTATGCGGTGTGTACGCCATCAAGCTCCTCTCTCACGCTTCCCTCTGATCACCCTGCGCCATCTAGCCGAGCCAAGGAGAAGTCCACGCGTAGGGCGTTTGTGAATATACAGGGTGAACGAGCTAAATTTAGCCAGAGGTTAAATATATGCGAGTGCCACGTATACCTGGACAGAACCAAGGTCATGTTGTTTGCCGTCCCTTAGGGATACTCAGAATTTTTTTTTCATTCCGCCTAATCGGGTAATTCGTCCTAATTAATTAATCAACTTCTAAAATAATACAATTAGATGAAAAGTGTAAATGAAAAAAAATTGTAGAACGAGGTGAAAAACTCCCCGATACATCTTTCTGTTGCTCATAACGTGCTACATAAAAGTGTGTTTCCGAGAATGAAAGAAATCCGCAAATGCATGCAAAATTGCCGCGCGACTGGCCGCTCGAAGCACTTTGCGTGTATTCGCGGGCTTCCTTCACGCTCGAAAAAAACACTTTTATGTAGCACGTATTCAGCAACAGAAAACTGTATCAGAAGTGTTATCATGTCGCTCAACAATCTAGTTATAATATTTGAGAAGTTTATTAATTAATGAAGACTAAATATCTAATTAGGCGGAATGAAAAGAATAATTTGAGTATCTGCAAGCGACGGCAAACAACATTTCCTTGGCTCTGTCCAGCTACGTGGCATTCGCGTCTTTCTTAAACTCTGGCTAAAGTTAGCGGGGACAACCTGTATATTGAGAAAAATATTGTCTCTATATATCTGACGCAGGCTTGACTCCGCTTAGCGCGGGAGAAGTCTTAAATTATTATTTTCTTTATTGCAATATATGAGTGGCACACACCCACTAGCACGAACTGACCCAAGCTAGCGTGAAGAAGGTTGATTGAAGAGCGGCCAATATCCAGTGCCACATACCCAGTGACTGATGGTGGTTTGGTGCTTGGTTTCCAACCGAGCTTCCTCAGTACAACAGCCGGATTCTCTAGCGATATACCGTGACATACATAGTGACCCAAGTTGACAGGCAAATGGTTATAGACATAGACACTGCAAAGTGCATGAAGTATCATCAGAATGTTAATCGCATTAAAAAGGACGTCAGGAAGATATCTGTCATCTATGACTGAGCAGCATAATATCACAAGCTCATGTTCCCGCTGGGCCCCTACCAGCACTGAAGAATGGCAAGTATCACTTTCAGCAGCAAACAATTTCCCACGAATGTGGCGCCCACTGTCCCAGCGCAAGCAAAGCATGAGAGTACGTGATGAATTCACGCATTTTTAACGAGTAAATGGCGTTTTGCCTGTATATTCGTCCTCCTTTTCACTTCACTGCCACACTTCCTCGTACACCACGGAATACATAAGTATTCCGTGGTGTACGACACAATGGCACAATGGCGAAGCGGGAGCGAAAGTGGCAGGCAACAATTCCACTAGCATCGAACCGTATTGCATACCATCCCCTAGGTAAGAAATACCGAAGGCACATTTTATAAAATGACACTTTATGAAATTACACCTTATAAACGTCACAAACTTTATAGGTACAATACATATTCAAGATGTCGCCATAAAGAAAGCGTTTACTCGAGAAGTGTATGACACAATATCCCAGAGGTTAGAAGACTCAGTATAAAAATGCTCATAAAATGACACAGCAAAAACACCACACAAACTAATATTTGGCGCGTAATACCAACTAATACCCACTAATACCCCAATAATAATGTACCCGCAATACCAGGGACTTCCACAAACTTTTTAAAACCACCCTGCGCCTGTTTTACATGAGTAGTTGTTGGCCACGTTCCCACGAGCTTCTTTAGGTTCAGTGGCATTTGCTTGTAGCGCAAGGTTAAATATGGGCAGACATGAAACGACACGGAGAGCGCTGGCTTGCAACTGATTTACATTTGCAGAAAGGAAACTTGTACATTACTGCGCAACGAAAAATACAGAAGCACCGTTGTCCCATAATTTGACCACGTGTAACTACTGTTACTTCTACGCCATATCAGTGACACCTGCGCTAACTCTAATGTAACTCTTCAGCGGTGAGAGCAATCGATGGCGCACTTACACGCATTATTGCCCGAGAGCGCCATCTCGCCGGCTTCAAGTATTTATCCCGCATTCATTCGGCTAATACTATGTTGGGCAGAGCGGACGTAGCGTGCGTGAACAGGACGATAATGTCAGGCAGGGCTTAAATGGCACTTGGCAGAAAGGGAGACAGAAATGAGTCATTGAACGGCAAGACGCTGAACAAGAGTTAGTTCCGGTTCGTTACCCTACATAGGCGTATAAAAAGAGAAAAAGAATGAAGGCGAGAGAGACAGGACAGCCGAACATAAAAACTGTATAACCGCGCATGCTGTAGAGCGGTAGCAAGCGGCGGTCTTAAAGTATGTCATGAAGGCTTATAGACCTCAAGAACCTGAGCAGCGTGAATAAAACATTTTGCGCGGAGTATCTTCGGGCGTACAGGCCAGCTTTTCACTGTGCACTGCACAATGCGGCTGCATACAGAATTTCCATGGATCTGTAATTCTATGCAAGAATAATAAAAGTTCAAGGGAAATAGTTGAGGCTGTCGAGATGCCGCAATGTGTCAATACACGTGAAATGCCCCATAGGCTGCCGTCCCCGATAAAGAGTTGGGTTATCTGAATATCACACGTGCCCATGATATCATGTAGAAGTAAGAGGGGTTCCATGTATTACGTGACCACCTGTGCTGCCGTACTTCTCATTTGGGTATTTCCTGTGCTTTTTATTTGGCGCTATCACTGCACAAACATATATGAGAGTTGTTTACCAAATAGAATCCATTAAAGTCCGCAGAGTCTGTGTTGTTTTTTGTCTCTGCTCATGCTCATCAATGCGCTGTAAGCATATCTAGGATGATCCACCAACTAACTCAAACATTTACCTAACTAAGTTACATTTCAAATCTGCAATTTTGTGCTAGCTTTACGTACAACCAGCCATTTCTAGCCACAGTATAAAAACGGCACTGTGTAACCAACCTTTTTTAATCAACTTTCAACGCCTGCACAGCAAATGTATATGCATTGCGCGAAGTTTGACGTTCCTGTGTCATGTGTCTACATGTATCTCGTTGTGGTTGAGTCGTTTCGCAGGCATTATGTCCTTGAGCGCGCGAGGTAACATTCCCCCTATTTCTTGTCTATTCCGGTTGGATCATAACAATTGCTTTCCTTAGATTTGTATAATTTCAATATTATCTAAACCTTCGAATCTTCTTCATATGTTTCCTCTTAGCCTCCGCAGCCGTACACATTCGGCTACGACACTGTGGACGAGTATGGCAACAAGCAGTTCCGTAACGAGCAGAGCGACTCAAACAATGTGAAGACTGGCTCCTACGGATATACGGACGCCAACGGACTGTACCGGCGAGTAAACTACGTCGCCGACGCTCACGGCTTCCGCACCACGATCGAGACGAACGAGCCTGGAACCAAGGCCGGGGCTAGTGCCGACGCCGTCTACAATGCCAACCCAGTGGTCAGCGGTCCCGTGGTCAAGGCCGCAGCAGCTTTCCTGGCGCCCACGTACGCCAAGCTCACAGTGCCGGCGTACGCGTTTGCTGGACACCACCACGGCTATGGATCACGCTACTAGATAGTTCATAGTGCCAGGCGCCGTGTCCGAACCACAGAGTAAAGCCCATGGAATGTGTTGCCTGTAGAACAGCCCCAGTAGCGCTCGCGATCAATGGAGGTTCGTGCAATTTTTACTTGATAGGTCACTAAGAGAAGATAATCCGTATGCTCATGTGCCGCGTCTAGTGTTTCCGAAAAACACTAGCGCATGTTGAAAGAAAGTGCCCCGCTAGATTTTCACTTTGTAGCCGGACACCTGCATTCGGAGTGTCGCTAATGATCCAAGCGGACTGAATAAGACTCGCCCGGAAGGGACAACCGTCGATCTAAAATGATATGCTAAACCCGCCTGCAGTTGGAGCCACCACCGCCGCTACAAAGTAGCTCATCAGATTCAGAACAACATGACAGGGAAGGACATAAACGCAAAGAAAAAGTCCACCAACCTTATTTTTGATAGCAAGTATTGTGTTATTCAAAAACACAACCAATGGTGGTATCTATTAAAACTTGCCAGAGGCTGACACAAGCTTGGCAATAAACGATGAAGAGGCTGATGAGGCTGCCGGCAATGCTTACCATTCCAGATATCAAAAAGTGGCTTCAATCGACGCATTCTTTAAAAGAACGTCCATATAGGATCATTAAATCTCGAGATTAGCACTCGGTCTCATGTCGAATGAATGGGAAAGAAAGGAGAAACACAAGGAAGCCTAATAAATAACGGGCCTCCTAGAAGCGCCACGCTACTAATTCTACTAATTTACAGCCCTTCCAAATATCTGACTCTGTGGTTCTGACCGAGATGAGCCTTTGAGAAAAAGCCCTTGTTTTGCTTTGTCACAGCCATGTGCGACAATATTCGCGCCAGATGTGGGAACTGTACAGTGCTGCGTCGCTTGGCCACGAGTTTTCCTATTGTTTAACGCCTTGTCTCACGCATCTCGTGCGGCGTTCCTGTCGGCACAGTCTTGTATCATGGTTTTGTTTAAGTATGTGCGCTTTCATTGTAACTACTTCATTTCTGGCGGTTATTTAGACTGGCCACTAGAGGACTGCCTGCTCGGACGTCGTTTTTCGAAAACAGGGGTGTTCTGACAATTGCACCAGGAAGCGCGTTGAACTTCGTGTGTTTAGTGACTTTAGTTGCATTGTTACATTTCGTGAATGCAACAACACGTTCCCCCCGTTTGGATATTGATGACAAGACTAAGTTGAATTACTGGCACCACATTGTAAAGGTAGCCAACATGAACGGATGCGCTAATTATTAGACATAGCTAAAGTTATCATAGCATAACTCCCGTGGTAACTCGGCTTTGCAGAAGTTTAACTGATTGCGATTTTTTTTTGTGTGTGCTGCAAATTTCTCCTTCTTGGTAACATAATGAGCCCTATGTCCTACGCTAAAATTACCATGCAGTGTTTACGACGAATGAGGACAAAAGCATCCTAGGGCCGTGTTATGTAAAGATTCTTTTCATCCGATTCTATTAGGTTGTTATCACTCCCCAAATGTAGTGGGTGATACCGGCGATCATTATGACGTAGTGTCATGCCAGCCAATAATGAAGGACAAGAAAGTTGGAAAATGAAAACAATCGTGCCATTATACGGCCCCTTCTCCATTACTATATTTTATAAATATCGCACACGGTCTATCAGGATTGTTGTTACTTGCAAACTAATTAGGTGGTGCCAAATCCTACTTCATATGAATGCTTGGGAAGGCTAAAGATCTGTGGCATGAAAACGTCTGGAGCACAGCACAATCTCTAGTAGCTTTAGACATGCGTCTGTCCTTTGAAATCATATCTATAGTCGCGCCGTGGATAACAGTGTACAAAGGTCTTTCTAAGCCTCAGGTCTCACATTATGGTGTTGGGTTCCTTTTATTCTATCTCGTATGTACGACATTTACTTGTCACATGTTTGAAACCATGATCGATGACGCAACTTCGTCGCTGTTTTTATTGCACGTCGCTTGCAATTATAGCACATTGCGCATTCTGCGTATGCAGAGAGCTGACGTGACAATGTACACTCAGCCACAGAATTTTACGGAACTTGAAGTCTGAGAAAAAGCTTAATATCTGCGCAGCCTCACAACGCGGCCTAGTATTCAAATTTACAGCCTCTACCAGTACATGGGAACAACACTGTGATGCTCGGATTTACTGACTACTGTTACAGGATGCTTAAAAATTTAATGTTTTCTCAGATTCCGTTGTCCGTAAGCTTTTGTGGTTTACTGCAGTTCATTAAACTTAGCTCCCGATACATCCATGAGCTCTCGCAGGAATTTCCATTTGACATTGCAAACTGCCTCATTGAAAACATTGTCACATTTTTTGAGGTGTCTACGTGATGTCAATGGGTGGTTTTTTTATGGGGAATGAGGCACCCTTTATTTATTTGCATTTATAAAGCACTTTGTGATAGCAATAATTCATAACGAACACTCATCGGGTCAATTTCTTTTCTGGTTGTAAGAATGTTGGAGTCTGCATGCACGAGCTTCATAAATCTTAAGGGTTATGCAGGGCACTCAAAGCAATGCACAGGGTTCTGTAAAACAAATACTCTTGATTATACCAATGAGTATAAATTGATATAAACTGTTCGAGAAAGCTTGACGCATTATTTAGATGCAAAGCTCGTTTTCAGGTGTTTGGGACCATGAATTCTTTAAGTGCTGGCCTTTTTTTTTCAGTGTTATACCAAAGTCACTGTCATTTCTCTGTACTCGAAATGCTGTTTTACTGTTGTGGCGCGTCTTCTTCTTTTATGTGTTTCTTCCCTGGTCACTGTATACGTCCTAGTCCTTGTAAACTTCCTTGATGTTCTGGCTTTGTCTTATTCCGGTGTGCAGGTAATTGAGTTACAAATACCAAAAATAAGCCTTGGTATTGGCGCTTTAGCGCTGCGAGTATTCATTGCTTTGATGCCAGCTTTACTGAAATAAAAATGTTGGTCTTCCCGTTTTTACTTTCTTAGGCTCTTTATCGAATCGGTGGTTCAGCGATAGGAAACTAAGCCCAAAACATACGTCCCATTGAGAAACGTCGGAGAAGGTAGGTAGGAAACATCTTACTTCGTCAGGGTTAGGCGGGGTGATTAAGCGTGGTTTCTTCAGGCTGGCGAAGTCACCGTGAAGCGATGTTTGATGGCGACCTCTTGAGCTCGTTTTATGGCCTGTAGTTGGGCGTCCAGGCTGGAACTGAGCAGAACTGCCTCCCATGAGGGAGAGGCCATGAGGTTCTGGGGACGCTTGTCCTCCTCGCAGTCCCTTAATCTGTGATCCAGTGCGGCTAGTTCCCCACAGAATCTACAGTGCGGGCTTACTTGGTCAGGGTATATGTACGCAGATATGTGCAGGTTAAGGTCGGAGGGCTGCTATTATGAAAACATAGCCCGCTTCTCTTGGCAGCTGAAATGTCCAAATAAAGTTTATATTTCGCAAGCTGAAGAAACACAATCAATGTTCTCGTATGATCAAGAGCTCGATTTAGTAACCAAGGACTGCCTTTTGTAACACTCTTTTCAATTTCTACTCAATTGGCTATTCGACATTAGTTCGCATAAAGCCGTGTAACCGCTATCGCCGAAATTAGACACCCGGCACGAAGAGCGACGAGAAATGAGCTCAAAGTAAATGAATCCTCGCAAAATATGGTCCTAGCACATGTGAAGCAATTGCCAGACAGCATACTACGCACAAGTCACGTAATAAAGCTAACGCCACGAATAACTAACTATTAATGCTAAGCACTAAAGAAACATCGGCACGTGCAACAAAATCTTTACTACAAAATAATTACATATACAACGGAAGTGAATCACGTATTACACTCCAATGGAAGCTGCACAAAGATTATTCAGGTGCAGTCTTATCAAGGATATATGTGAACAGTCACGTTAAAGTAAACATTTCAGAAACTCAAAATGTCGACATTTATTCTAAGAAAATCAGATAAATATGTCGTTGTTCTACTTTGGTCATATTTCAGTGCCACATTGTCGTATTTGTACCTGGGCTAGAATAATATTCCTACAGGACAGAACTGGACGCAGGCAGCCCAAAGCGCATCGATTGGCGATTAATATATGCTCCCGAAACAAACCAATCGATAGCGCAGGTTCCACTTACCAGCGTTAGGACAAAGCTGCCATAAGAGCAGGTTTTGCAATACATTTGGGTTTATTATGGAGGCCGGAATTAATTCGTGCCAATAGCGAGTAATCGCTACTTAACATAATTTCGAATTGTTTCATTAGCAGTATATATTTTTTCATGCGCTTTTCGGATGCGCAAAAAAAAAAGAAAGATTAGCGGACTTCAGTAACTTATTGATTGATTCAAAGGCTTTGACATCCCAAAGCATACTTGGAATTTTGAAGCTGCATATAAATGGTGGGAGACCACACGCAGAAAGACATTTCAACATTCCCGTCATTTTGAGCTGTTTTAAAATCCTTCAACTCGAACAAGGTACCACTTTAATCCCGAAAGCAACAGTGTGGCTCTGAGAGACTTCGTAGTAAAGGGATCCCAGAATAATTCTGTTCATGTGAGTTTCATTGGCGTGAACCTAACTCTATTTGATTGATCGTCTGAAAACATATTTATTTGCAGAATATTCGTAGAACTCGTAGGTGGGCCTCCTAGTCCGGTAGTCCACTGGTGATTGCTGCTGCGCTGGCCCTCACCACGAACCAGTACTGACGGTCAGGATCATCGCTGAGCAGAATAGCCTCCCGCTGCTCTTCTGAGGGACTTGGAATGGGGTCAACTGTGGGAATAAATTGGCATGCCCACACCATGTGGTAGAGGTTAGCTACCTCTCCACAGTGGGGGCATTGCGGGGAGTATAATGTAGGGTACCACTGGTGTAACTAAGCTGGCGTTGGGTATGTATTGGTTTGTAGTCTCCTAAAGGTGTTCTCTTCTAACTTATTGAAGTATTTATGTGGTGTTGGGTACTCCTTCCTGGCTGTTCTGTATGGGGCGAGATTGTCGGCATACACTGCTAAAGCAGATAGGTCGCAACACCCTTCAAGGTTATCAGGGGGAGACGCCCGGTATAGAAGAGCTCGGGCATGCCTGTGAGCGGCTTCGTTTCCTCCTGGTAGTTCCAGGTGACCGGGAAACCAGATGACTGAGGCTTGGCTTGGTGGATGCTTAAACAGCAATGACAACACGGACCTGTGAAGTAATCAATTATTGAAGTTGCGACAAGCGTTCTGGGAATCAGTGAGCACATCGGCGTTGAGGTTAGATGCTATAGCTAATGCAATAGCTGCTTCTTCTTCGTGGGTGGCGTTGGATGTTTTCATGGAGGCGCAGTTCACCATCAATCCTGAAGGTGTTGAGACCACAATAGTCATCACCCCATTCTTTGGTCCTGCAGTGTCCACGTAAAGGGTGTTAGGTTGCTCGTCCCATTTCTTCTGCGAGGCTTCCCCTCTTGATTTTTCTTTATATGCGGGATGTATGTTCCGCGGAATGGGGTACACGTTGATGCGTCTCCTCCCATCACGTGGTACCTCTTCCCTTTGGTCTATCGTATAGGGCAGATTAATATGGATCTTTTCCAGCAGATCTCTACCTGGTTTTGTGAGTGCGCCTATTGAGTTGTGAAAGGCATTGTGCTTCCCACATCTCTTTGAGAGTATTATGTACTCCTAGAGCCAAGAGCTTTGCCGGGGCGGCATTCCTTAACCTCTCCAGGTCGGAAATTGAAAAGTTGGAGACACTGATCAGGAAAGCCTACAAGACGGCACTGGGGCTACCAAACTCCCCGCCAACCTAAATCTAAGTCAACGAGCTCCCTTGCATTTAACGCCCTCTGAAGTGCGGCCACAGAAGCCGGGAATCACGCTGGTGACATCATGCACAAATGACTCTAACAGTCAGGCACGTGCTAATCCGGAGACGTTCTCGTATACCCTCTGCGACAGCCCTGGGGCGCTATAACGTAAAACTGTTCCAAACTTTTCTATTCCAATTCTGCAATCAGCACACCGCGATTGGTCAAAAACTTTTTTGGACAACCACCACTTCACCTGTCTGTCACGCGACGTCACGAAAACCGCGATAGCTCCCCATCTGATATGACGTGTACACAATGATTATGCATAATTTGATCGAGCAAAACAAAAATAGTTATTTCTGATTCGACACCTTTTTGTCATTAGCCCCTCGGCTATTGGTCAAAAGGCTTCGGGCTGCACCCACTTCACCTGCCCCTCACGCGACGTCAAAAAACCACAAAAACTTACCGCGTCAAAGTGAAGCGTACGCGTTAAAGATACATTAATATGCCGAACAAAACTGAATTTTCTTCGCAATAGCCGCAAGCTGCCCCGTTCCGAAAGGAATAAAAGATGGCTGCCGCCGATCGCTCCGGCACTGGCTACTCGCTCCTGCCGGAGAGCATGGGTTTATTTGCGTGTAATAAAACATTTTGCGTGGCCATGTAACGTTTTCAAAAACTTTCGGCACGTTTACGACCTCGTTCTGCCAACTCTTCTTTGCTGAGGATCCATTTCAGCGTTATTCTTAAGCTTCTGTTGCATGCCGCCGCGATTGTCGACGAACCAGCGCAAGCTAAGTAAGAGAAAGCGGACCAATCACAGACGCCGGCACCACCCTCTTAATCCGGTTATCGATATTGAGTCCAGTGGCTCGGCCCCATCGAAGCCCTCTCTACTTGAGCGTACTCCTCGCCTCTTGTGAGCCAATTAGCTAAGACAAGCCGCTCAGTGCAGGCAATGTTATTCGTTTTTCAAGCAAACAAAAGTGACCTCCTATAAACGAGGGGAGCATTTGATTGGAGTGACCGCCCGATGCTTGCGTCGGCGGTTACGCAAATTTGACGTCAGCAGATTGGAATTCAAACATATTGGAATAGTTTTACGTTATACGGCCCCTGATTCCAGCGCAAAACGTCAGAGACACGACGCCGATTGTCCGGCTTGTACGACAGACTTTTTAGGGCGTGACCCCCCGTTCTGGGGTCACCGAACAGCACTCAAACTGCACTGCGAGGAAGAAGAGCGCTCGTGGCATTTTTAACGCAGAATGGCTTCACCTCCAAGCTCTAGTACTCGACGGGCGCTTTAACACTCTTACGAGCTGGGCACAGAACATGTATGCACATGGGACGTGTACGTAGTTCGCTGCACACTGTCCTCACTGGACATTGCCCACTATATACATGTCTTCCAACACGAAGTAGCCAGTAACAAAGCTACTCCGGCAGATTTAAAGATGTTTCTCTCTGTATTTCTCTCTCTCTCGTGCTCAGCAACAAAGTGCCTGTAGAACCGCAATGGGTCAGACTTCAGCTATTATTAGACCTGTCAGCTTTTCTAATGCAAAAGCAGCATGTTATCCCAGCGCACATCACCATCTTTTCGTAAGATCATTTTCGTTGTAATAGGCACAACGTCGTCATCATCCACTACAGTATTGCATATTGAGGCCTCCGAATTAAGGGCTTGCATAGGCGCCACGAAATCCGGCGCAAATTACCACGATCGAATGTTGCGCAGTAGCTCAGTTACTAGTGCGGCGCAAGCTCAACTGCTTGTAGACACGGGGATTTTATACGTAATGACGGGCGAAGTTTTCATGTTATTTGCCCCATGAGGAGGGTAGCCTGACGACGGCGGTATGATGGAAAACACGGGCGGACGGACACAGCAAACCAAGTTCAGCACTTTGACTGCGGTCACAGTAGGATGTTAAGCAGACGATCACCCATTGTGTCAGGAGAAAAGAATATATGGACGCGGTAGTGTTAGTTGCCATGGAAGAGGCGTACAGGTTACTTCGTGCAGTTCGGTTATTAGCCATTGCACGACAAATGGCTGAGAAAAGCGAATGCGTTCCCGCTGCTACTTCATCATGAAAGAGGAGTTTGACTCCACGAGATGGAGGATAAAAAGCCAGTGACTTTATGATTATTGCGATAACACTTGCGTCCCCACCATTGTGCTGTCATGGTATTGATGGCGCATGCGAGCCCCGTGCGAGGAGGATTCAAAGGTATGATGGGAGGCTATCCAAATACTTGAGATAGGCGCAATGCGTTTGGTTCCAAATAAGGCAAAGACAAGATAACGCACCTTCATGCTCCGTTATAAGTCAGTTCTGCTATACGTGAGGTCTGCAACAGGGCCCGTTATTCTAGCCACCCCTGCAACAGTTCTGCCTTCCGCTGCTGGCATGAGGGTTTTTCCTTAGCGTTCCTGCTAAGCAGCTGTGGGCCTACCCCAACATGGCTGCGCCGAAGTGCTAGAGATAGCCTTTGAGCGCGGCCGTCAAATGGCCAGGACCTGACCGTGGTTCATACAATAGTCTTAGAGGAACGGACAGCAGATTTCAAGCTACAAACGCCTTAGTGGAACATTTTCTTGGGCGAGCTGGTTCATAATTGAGAAGGAAAACAGAAGCGCGAAAGAAACACGGACGAGACGACCATAAGCGCGAGTCCTGTGTGTACTCGTCTCATCCTTGTTTCTTTAGGGCTTCTATTATCCTTCTTAAACGCCTGCGATTTTCTTTCGGTTTCACCTCGTGCATTATCGAGGTATGGTGCAGAGCCTAAGCGAAGTGCGATGTCTGCAACACTGACGGCGGCATTTCTCATCACGCTAGTGTTGTGAGAAGCCTTAGCTGCCGGCGCGCTGTTTCTACTGCGTAACTGCGGCTCCCTCTCTTGTTCCATCGCGCCAACACGTTAGACCCGCGTTTTCTTAAAACTGGCCGCGCTGGCCAGTTACACTGTGTCCGCAACAGTGTTAGAGGAGCCCGGGAACAATGGTGAATATCGCTATCGTTTTAAATGATTCTCCATTTGGGCAGAAACTGCCCAATTTTTTCCAACCGCACACCTTTCGCTGCACCAGCTTTAGCGACAAGGATCTAGGGAAAAGGTATAATCTTTGGGTTCTTTTAGTTGTAGTAAAGCAACAAAGGTCCTAGCACTAGGCGCACATGGCAGAAGTGTTTTATGGAGGGTTAACATGCATGAGGTAGCATGAGGTACGAGGGCTTAAGCTGTCAGACTCGACACTGCAGATAGGAGAAAAGATATCTGCTGATATGAAGGCGCGTTTTCAAGAAAAGGAAAACGTGTAAGTGGGCGTCAAAAGTGACTATGGAAATTGTAGCCAGCGTACTCGTGAGTAAGCACGTCGACCTATGCTCCTATGTGAGCTGTAACGTACTGCGAGCATAAGTTGCTCCATGTGCCACGAATTACTCTACCTGCCCCCGCGGTTCTCATCGCTTTCTTCCCACCCGCTTCCTATACTAACTTACGAGAAAGAGAGAGATTTGATAAGAAAGGGCTTTATTTCTGCCTTCCACGAGCGACCACGTCTCCGCACCAATCCTTGTTGATCCGGTTCCAATCGAGGAGGAGGTTAAAATGCACACGTTGCTGCCATCTGCCGCAAGGGACTGAAGGCTGCACGCTCATTCAACGTGTGCATTTTCTTCGAGGTGGCGCTGGCTGTCGCCGTTCTTTGAAGCTTCCGTGCCCAAATTCGCAAAGCCTTCAGTTCGTAAGTTGCTTTTTCCACTGACCAGCCGGTTCCACTAGCGTGCCCAGTATCCGAACTGGCTGGAATTTTCTCTTACGAACAATTCTAGCGTAAGAGCTTCTTGTGAATACACGACCTTTATTCCCCGTTTCTTCACAACCAGAGTCATCAGCCTCATCTTATTCATTCTTAAAAGGAAGAGGTCTGGACACCGACCAAAAATGGTTTAAAAGAGTTATTTACGTTTCGGCTCCCCCGCGAGAGCCTTGTTCACAATGATCACTTGCTGGTCGTACGCCTGTCGCAAATGGATGAAGTTGAGAGTATGACAGAAGCCCGTCTGGTCGGGATGATGCATACTTAAAAGGAAGAGGTCTGGACACCGACCAAAAATGGTTTAAAAGAGTTATTTACGTTTCGGCTGCCCCACGGGAGCCTTGTTCACAATTAAAAGGAAGAGGTCGGTGTCCAGACCTCTTCCTTTTAAGTATGCATCATCGCGACCAGACGGGCTTCCGTCATACTGTCAACTTCACCCATTTTATTCATTGTAAGTTTACAAGCTTACATCTGACAGGACGGAAAAAGAAAAAAAGAGAAGAACGGCAGTGTTCTGTCGCTGATATATTAATATAGCTCATATCTTCGCTTAAATAATACTTTATATGGGTAGGGACGGAAGTACTCCCTTTGAAGCTCTTGACTGCTGATCGGTAATCAATCCATGTGTTCTAATAAAACTTCCTTCCTTTCGCTGAGCCTACTTGAGCGCCTAATTTGTGTCTTACGCGAATTTCAAAAGAGAGGAAAGCCGCTTGATTTTTGTACGAAATTATATAATAGTGTGAGCAGTTTACAAGATCCTACAATGTGTAACTATAGAAAGAAGACATGTCATATTGCACACTTATCCTAGAAGCTGCTGTATTTTTTTTTCTTTGTGCAACATTTTGCCGTAGCAACGTATACCTTTAAACTGGATGAACGTAAAATCGTCTGTTATTTTTCTTTTACTGTGAATATCACAGCAAGTAAAAACTATTCGCACCGTGAGCATTCTGTCATACTTGCTGGGGTAAATCAATTTTTTTTAGTGATGAAGGAAACTACGCTTGTCAGTGAAATATAAAATACTATGTCACAAAATGAGCGGCATGAAGTTGCCAAAACGATTTGACTCAACGCAGAATACGTTCTAAATTCTACTCTAAATAGAAACCAAGCGCTTGTGATCAATTGAAAATTCCTTTCTGAATAGATAATCAACAAAAATGTGAGTTTTTCTTTGAATTTTGGGCATATAGTAATTCATGTCCTTCTTTGCGAAAACCGTGATACAGGCGCCCAATGCAGGAGAGTAGGAGAGGTGGTATTATTTAACAACGAAGCTTGATTTAAACATGATCATTGATCATTGCAATTTGTCAAATTTATATCCTCATAACAAGGTTATCTCTGGCAGTGAGCCCGATCTCACTATGAGCCACAGGTGACTATGAAGTAATAATAATAATAATAATAATAATAATACTTTTATTGCCAATAATCAAATCAGTACATTCATACAGGCCTGCCAAAGCCTTTGAAGGCTTGAGCGGCAGTGCCTGGCAGGCAGCAAAACCATACACGGTACATTGATATGCCAGTTATAAGCAGCGAACTTAAGTATAGAACACCAAAAAAGGTAATTAGAATTTTTAGTGTCTATGAACAGAAATTTCATTGAGCATAATGAAACACAGAAGTACAGCAATGCGTGTGAACAAAAATTACCGTGAGATGATGTATAACCATATACCAGACTGACCGTCATGGTGCAAAGGAATGGCACAACCACATGCATAAAACACAAGCAGTAACGGTAAATAAATGGAACAAGTACGTCTTTACGAACAGACACTCCTTAGTAGTCTCTTTAACTTATATTTTGTTTTTGCACAAAATGTGCTGTGCGGTAATTTATTGAAGTAGGTGGGCACATAATGGGCCCGAGCTCTAGTGCCGTACCTTGTGGAACAACGTGGCCTCCAAAAGGGGTCCCTGGGCCTTAAGCATCGGGAAGCTGTGTATGGAACTAGGAATTGACTGCACCAGAAGTGTTTCAAAACAACCGTTTGCATTAAAAGATCATTGAAATTCGGCATCGAAAGTACTTTGAAACGGTCTGTGTCAGCATTCAGGTTCAGATCATAAGATATGTTTTTTAAGAGGGAGTGCAGTATCGCATTTATTCTGTTGTGCCAGCGGACAGCACAGTGCCCTTAAATTGTTATTCCATACCGGAGTAGACTGTAGCCTAAAGCATGTGTTATAGTTTTCCTTACTGATAAGGGCATGTAGTATCTTATATTGTACAGTAAACAGGATACGGCGCGAAGCTTTTTACAAACGTAAGCAAGGTGACTGTTCCAAGAAAGGTCGCTATCAAGAGATAAACCAAGATATTTTACAACAGGTGAGTACTTTAAAGGTCTACAAGAACAAGCTGAACAATCTGAAGAATGCAAAACAAGAGGATAGTCAAGGGCTACCCTCCTTAAAGGATTATGGAAGCAGATTAATTGCGTCTTAGATACATTTATAGTAATTAGGTTGTTTTGAAACCAATCCATAGCTTTTGTGGCAGCAGACTGTAAAGAAGCAATCGCATCATAGTAGCTGTGGGCGGCAGTTACGATCATCGTATCATCGGCGTATTGATAAAGAGAAACGGGTATCACGCTAGAGAGGTCATTTACAAAAATATTAGATAATAATGGGCTGAGTACAGATCCCTGCGGAACTCCAGCATTAATAATAGAGAATGCACTATGAACTTCCCCAACTGAGACGACCTGACGCCTACCCCGAAGGAAATTTGCTAACAACGACCAGAAAGCACCCCGAAATCCTAACAAGAAAAGCTTATTTAACAGCAGACCATGATGAACACTGTCAAAAGCCTTGCTACAATCAAGAAGGAGCGCACAAGCAACTTTGTTATTATCGAAAGCTATATTAAACTGATCGGATAAATCTTCCAGAAGGGTTTGAGTGCTTTTGCCGGGTCGGAAACCATACTGACTAGGCGACAAAATGCTGTGGGCGTCCAGAAAGCTTGTCATTGTTAACAATAAGTGTTTTTCAAGTATTTGAGCGATAGAAGGCAGAATTGAAATGGGGCGATAGTTTTCAATTTTATTACGTGCACCGCTTTTATAAAGAGGTATAACCTTCGCTGTTTTCAGTTTTACAGGAATTTCACCACTTGAAATTATGCGATTAAGTAGTGTTAGCAAAACTTCTTGGATGTATTCATATGTTCTGCGCAACTCATTAATGGAAATGCCGTCAATTCCAGGAGATTTATTACATTTTAAATTGAATATAATCGACCTCAGCTCTTCCTGAGAAATTGAAGGCAGATATGCCGATTCACTAATGCTGTGACGCAAAGTACAAGAATCTACCTGCAGGTTTGCGTTTCTCATTACACGAGAGAAGTGATTATTAAACTCATCAGAAATATTCTGTCTGCCGCTGGATAAATTGGAAGGAAAGTAATTCATTATATCAGCTCGCGTATTAGTGCCTCTAAAGCTGTTAATTAACGACCATGTTTTCTTACTGCTGTAACTAGCGGCTTTAAATTTGTCTCGAAAATGTATTCGCTTTGCGGAGCGGATCATGGCAGTAACTTTGTTTCTGAGCAGCTTAAATTGGGCCCGTAGGTCTGCACAATTCGGGGCACGCTTGCATTGGGCCCACAGTAAGTCTTTTTCTTTTATTGCTGCGAGTATGACAGACGACATCCACTTGTTATCCACGTTACGTTGTTTGATATGTATTGTTCGGGTAGCACTATCTTTTAAGTTTTTGAACACTTCCACGAGTTTATCATATATGGCAGCAGGAGACTCTATTGCTAAAAAAGATTGCCAGTCATATTGAGCCACCAGATTATCAAATATTTTCGGATCAAGCACTGCAATTAGTTTTTTAGAATCTGTGGGCGCTGTCGCAGTATCTGGATAACTCACTGAGGCGCAAACTAAATAGTGGTCAGCAAGCTTAATTTCTACAATAGCGGATTTTATGGCTAGATTTTGAGCACGAACGATAACGTGATCAATGCAGGACACAGTGAGCTTACCAGCCAGAAATTCCTCACGAGTCGCTTCATAAATGACGCATTCCAAGCCCCATTTGGAAAGGCTATCGAGGTAATCTGCGACCAAGCCTACAGTAGGACGCAAAAGGTCAATATTGATATCACCTGTGATACACACGTGTTCCTCGAGCGATAAGGTTGACAATGTGGAATCGAGTTCGGATAAGAAAAGCCGCGCATTAAAACTAGGAGGTCGGTACACCGATAACAGAATCACCGAAAAAACAGGTGTGCTCAAGCGCAGCGATATCACTTCAGCTTGGGAAAAGGAAAACGTTAACCGTGAAGCTGCCCATCTGTTACTTATAAAAACTGCAATGCCTCCTCCTTTTCTGCTTGGACGCGTGTACGAGAAGCCTTGGAAACCCGGCAATGAATACTGTGGAATGCTCTCGGCAGGAATATTAATTTCAGTAAGTACAAAAGCATCGAACGTTAGGCGAGATGATGAAATGATGGCATAAAACTGATTCCAGTGTTTCCGAAGGCTGCGAATGTTCACATGCGCAACTTTGAAACTGCTGGTGGAGGCATCAGAAAAAAAACTGTTTACATCCGCAAAATCAGTGCATTTCATACTCTCTATGCCAGCCATGTCTAGGCAATCCTATCCAAATCCGAGAATTTCTCAACTCGAATGAAAGGTGCTCCCTCAGATTTTCTTGCTAGAACCTTTCCGTTCCTCGTCCACACGAACTTATATCCATTTTCCTTTCCTTTGGAGCGGGCCAACCGGAAAAGCTCCCGGTTCAACCGCGTCAAGTTTTCGTTGAAGAACAGACGAGGAAACTTCTCCGGCTGAGCAAGATCCGAGAGACACTTCCGAGCACGAAACCACGAAAGTTTTAAATAAAAGAACAATATGCATTTACAAATGCTGTGAATTTAGCTAAAACATATATTTTGTGACGCGACCATTTTGACTGCCGAATTAAGGTGGTGGGAAAGCTCATGATCTGGCCATCTTTATCTGAAACCTTACTTTGTAACAGCCCCTTTCATTTTGCAGCATTTGTTTTTAATCATCCATTGCATTTAATGGCTAATCTTGGCATGAACACATAAGTAATAATAATAATAATATTTGAGGTTTTACGTGCCAAAATCACTTTCTGATTATGAGGCACGCCGTAGTGGGGGACTCCGGAAATTTTGACCACCTGGGGTTCTTTAACGTGTACCTAAATCTAAGCACACGGGTGTTTTCGCATTTCGCCCCCATCGAAATGAACACATAAGCGCGGGGCATCACAGCAAAAGACAAAGAGCCCGTAGGATCCAAAATTTTATTGATCCATATAAAATGCACGCCTCTTTATTCTCGAGCTGAACTATCCCATTATAATTTAACCTGACCTCCCGCACCCTCCCCGCCTACCCCCCCCTCCTCACACAGACACACACTTTAGCTTGGTCACCACCTTATATGTATATTCTCACCTTGCATTATCACCACATTAGTCCTTTGTGGAAGCGGCTGCTTCGCACGGGAGCCACCGGATGTTTCTGTTTATATTTTGAAATCCAGCTCGTAAGCAAGATTACAAAATAGAGGTGCCTTTTTAAAACGAATAAATGTCACGAAACTGCCAGTATATCAACAACGTTTACCGATAGCTTCCCTCTTTCCACAAACAGCTTAGAATGGCTTTTTCAAAATTAAGCGGCGAGACTGATCGATGGGAAGTGTTTGGCTCCGTTAATGATCCAAGGAAAGTGAGGCAATTACCGTGAAAAGTCGAAGTGATGAACTGTCTTGGTAGCGTTCTCGCAGTTCATTCGTGAACTGCATAGAAGAGAGCGCGCGATTACAAAATTTCTCTTAGGGGTAATAGCCCTTCTTCAGTGGTCAGCGTTTAGGAAACCACCATTTGTGATACAGAAGTTTTTGTAGACCTAGCTTACATACGTATGTAGATTTCTCAAATTTAATTTTTAAGCCGAAATAAATTTTTGCCAAAGTAATTATTACAGAATACGACATTTACCTCCATTCATTCGTTCAACCATTATTTTATAGGCGCCAAAGAGAGCAAAGTTTCAAGTTCTTATTGAAATGGAAATCAAAGAAACAGCTGAAGTCACCCTATAATGATAAGATCCAGTCATTTATACGTACTGCTAAAGCAAGTTAATATCTTCAAGTGTACCACGTATTACTGCAAGGAAGAACTTCTGTCAGAAAAGCGCGCACAACCTGCATGGCGGCGACACTAGTCTCAGCATTGTGGCAAGCAATTAAAAAAAAAACAAGCAGGATAATGCGTTCCGCGCACTCCGACAGGTACACATAATATGAACATCACGCACTGCCATTGTCATTAAATGACAAGCATTTAAAGGAAAACACAGTAATATTAGCAAGTTAGGTTTGTTGTATTGTTTATAACGAGTGCGTTTCCGTTGCGCAAAAAATTAATTGCTGATTACACATAGTGCGCCTACGACCGTATTCAATAAGGCCACCGCAAAGACACATAATGAGTAACTAGGGATGCTCTCGTTTGCCTACTGAAAAGCACCTCCCCCCCCCCCCACTTCTCCCATTAATGCTCAGTAAAAGAAATATTTCCCTTTTCAGGAGCGGTGTTCATCTTCTTGAGACTTGCTATGTTTCATAATAGATGCAATTTAAATATTAAATTCCCCCCCTTGTATTCCGTTCAATTCGTGGCCCCGAAGGCGATGTACCGTTTCACTCCATCAAGAAGAGACGTTGTTCATTTGGCACAACATGAAGTGAGGTTTATTGAAACAACATCGCTGCCTCATTTGAGCAAACTTTTCACGCCGATTGTTACCGATGAGACAAATCACAACACAATGGCACACAGACTCAGACAAGCTTTGTTGTACCAGCACAAAGCGCGCCATAAAAAAAAATCCCACGCATGCAAAGTATAACGATCGAGAAACAACCCGCAGACAGGACCACGCACCAGGGCATGAATATTTACAAGCGACGTCGCCGGCGACCACGCTCGACAGGCACTCAGTCGCGGAGCTTGCCCTGCCGGTTCCAGTCGAGGTACTTCTTGTACCTAGCCGCCACGCCGGTCGGGGCGATGTCATACGACTGTGGTCGCTCGAAGGGGCGGTGCACGTCCTGCGGGTTAACGTACGTGACGCCCACAGGGATCCCATACTTCTGGGCGATTTGGTCCGACTCGTCGGTCCCCTTCTCCGAAGACGAGGTCAGCGTAGGAAACCGGCGAATGGACTTGTAAACAGGGACAGCGTTAGGGATAGCCTGCTTTGAATATGAGGACTGCGGATCGTACGCGTAGCCCTGCGTTCCATCTGCGCCGGCGTAATGTTGAACCCCCTGCGGCTCTGGGTAGTACTCGAAGTCGGCAACGCCTACCTCCGGAACCCTCTGATCATCCTGAACGGGAAGCGCACTATGGGTACCGTAGTCCGTGGGAACATAACCAGATCCAGACAACCTTTTCGAGTCGTAGGTAGGGTAGATTCCAGTGGCTATGTCGATGGCTGGTATCGGAGCCACGGGCCTGGAAAGTTCGTACCCGTCAGCCGATACCTGGAAAGCTGGTGCGGCAGATACGGCAGGTGCAGGCACTACACCTGCCGTGTGGACTGGGTGGTCGGGAACCGTTTCCGGCTGAGTAAACGCAGGGACGGCTGAGACCGCTGGTCGAGCAGAGATCACCTCTGCGGGATCTACGTCGACTTTCGGTTTGGCCGGAGGGGTGCCGGCTTGGTCGACGACCTTCGGAGGTGGCTTCTCGGCAGTGATGCGGACGTCAGCGGGTGACTGGTTGCTGGTGCCGGGTTCGTTGGTTTTGATCCACGCCCTGAAGCCTTTCCTGTCGGCCACGTATGTCACGTGCCGGTAGACACCATTCGCGTCCCTGTAGCCGTAGGAGCCCCGGCGGTTGTTCCTTACGTCGCTTTGCTCGCTATGATGTTGCGTGTTGCCCTTCGCGTCCCTGATCTGGTACGAGAAATGGTACGACTGCTGCCGCGTGAGAGGCGTTTTTTCCTGCGGGAGAAGTATTAAAATTATTGGGAGCAGCTCGTTTATTGCCTGCTTTTTTCACTGCATTGTGAACATAACTGTACTCCCTATGGCCTTCAACGGGGAACCAAGAGAAGCTTTCGACAGGCGGACTTTTCGTCAACATGTCGAAGACACATTCCGTTGTCGAAATGTTGGTTCCATTCTGTGGCTACCCTTGTTTGGCCAGTGTAAATCACTTCAAGTATCCATCTTTTTGTTACCACTTCGCCTTGCTTGGCTCTCTATAGTCTAGCAACAACTAGCTAATAACATCACGACATAATTATTGTGTCTTTATGACAGCTGCAATCGCAAAAATCTATCAAAGTATAAATGACATAACAAGGATAACAATTGTAACAGAAGATGCGTCTACAGAATGACTCGTGGCCATGTCTTGCCTTGATTTCAAGTACATGCTTGCGTCTCTAACCAAGCGACTATATTGTTTAAAACAGCGGAGCCTCTTTTCTAAAGATGCTCAAATTTTGACTAAGTAGCGCTGCGAATCGCAGTAAGGCATTGCGGGCGTCGTGAGATAATCTAGTTAAAGATATCTACTAGAAGTATCTAATGTGACTTTCTTGTGTAAGGAACGAGAAGAAGAGGAACCGACAGGCCCGATTTTCGTTAGTCAGAATTATACGCAGTCAACAGGGAATATAAACAAGGAAAGCTTTTTTCTTTAATTGGAATGTAGAATTGCTAAAGTATAGGGAAATAAAAGGGAACGAAAAAATCAACTTGCCACGGGTGGATCCGAACCCAAGTAAGAAAATGGCACGCGTAATGCGAAGTGGGTTTAGATTTTGTCACTTGGGGCCTGTTGCCGCTTGATAACATTAACAAGGAGCTGTCCCATAAGCATTTAAGCGGCACGCATTACTTGTCTCGCGATGAGCTACTCTTGCTTCTTTCGTGATTTTCATTTCCCAGCAATTATAATCCCATTTATTTCGTCTCCTGTCATTATTTTGGAGATGGCGCACTGTACGTACAGTGTTGGCCGACAGACGGAGCGATTCGTAACTGAAATATCTAATTGGCTCTGAAGCCTTTCCACACGTAGCGCAACGCTTCTGAGGAGGCTAACATATATTAAAAATGAATAAAAACGCAAGATTCTTTAGGAGATTTTTGAGAGGGCCTGTTTCAGAATTACTTAGGATATTTAGATGGCTTGTGTGTCAAAGAACACAATTACACGTCGCTCCTTTGCTCGTTTATGCCACATTCAGCCACAAATTTCATTTATAACATTTCGGTTGTGACGTTACTGGGAACATTCGCTAAAGAATATACAGCGAAGATGACAATATGAAGTGCACTGCAGTCGCTGACTGCCATTTCTAATATGAATATTTCATTCTCGTCTTGCACACGTTAGCGTTAAGTTATCGCCTTTGTGTCACGCAAAAAAAGAAGCATTTCTTCTGCTCTTCCATTGTCTGGAGATTGAGTGCCGCTCAATGCTAGGTCCCAGCAATTCTTCAGTTTGAACATCCCAAAGGGAATTCCAGTTTCCCTTTGCTTGCACAAAATGTCCACACGCGTACAAAGTACGACCTACACTGTACAGATATTTTCACGCCAGTGCAAATGTCCTGAGGATGGCCATATTTCTTTGCATCAATGAAACGGCGTAGCGCAAAACGTGGGACTTGCAAGGGAAGTATACAATTGAAACGGTGATCAATCTCGTTGGCGCGAAGTCGCCCTTGACGCCACGGTTCAAGGCACCCTGTCAAAAAGTGTGATGGGTGCACGGTCTACAAAGATCATACAAAGATACAAAGATCCGGCTTTTCACGCTGTCTTTCACTGGTACCGCGAGTAAGCCAGTATGTCTTCACTTTTTTTGCTCTGGGAGCAAGGTCTTGAATACTTGACCGACATAGCCTCACTGAAACCTTTCGCTGACCCGCATTTACATTAGACATCCAAAGCACTTTCTCCGGGGCTAGTACAAAGTGTAGAGCGAACAATAAGAAGCCTATTAAATGATTTTTGTTTATGTGTATATTTGTATGTCTTCGCTCTCTATATTTACGCTAGTCGCATGCGTTGCGTCAAGTCTTCATCACCTGCGTCAAGGCAACATGTCAGATTGCGGCATGATGGTCACAGCGTTAGACAATTTGCAGCACGAGGCTAGCTCACTAGTACATATGATTCTTAAAGCGCACGCATACACGGAACGAAATAGTGACGTGCCAGCTGTCTTGAATTGTATCAGCAAGGGGCTGAGGCTCAACTGAACAACTTCATCTCATGGCTTGAACAATAAATATATATTCTTTAATTATTGTAGTCTTATATACAGCCACCAATGAAAAGTAAATGCTCTCAATCGCGTGAGTGACACGAGAAGGTAAGCAGCAACAACTACCTGGGATGTGCGGATAAGCAAAGTGAGTTAGCACTTGCTTGAAGAGATGTACTCCAAAAGCTGTGTTCGCATTCAGGCGTGAGCGTCTCTCAACTTTCAAAAGAGACCCTTTTACGCTGCGAAGAAATGACATATTGGTGCAGAACTTATCCTTGCTGCATCAGACCACCTAAAAAGAAAGTCCCTGTGTGGTGCAGTTTTAGCAGAGGCAACATATACATCCATTTACTGAAGGCATCGAGGCGATGAACTTTGAGTATGGCCGGTGTTTCTTTTCTCTATGCTGCGAGTGGCAACATATAGTCATCACTGCATGCTGAGTATTGTTGCCTTTCCCTGCAACCGATGAAGCTCGAAAATTTAAGCCGTTAAAAAAACTAAGCAACTGATGTCTGCGAACGGAGCTGTCACCTGCAAGCTCGTTGGGGATGCTGCGCTGTTTCTCGAGCTCAAAAGATTCGTGCAGCATGCAAAAGTTGGGAACAGCGCACGAAGACATATCTGTACGGTTTTCCTGCCGGTATAGATGTGACATGTATGTATACAAGTGATCGCTGACTGTTTAAAGTCTCCAAGCTCGAATAAAGGAAACAGAAAAAAAATGGCGTGACCATGTTGCGATACTCATATGCGAGGAGCTCTATAACAATTGTGTGACGTGCACAGTATTTCCCATGTTAAATTTGCGTCGATCGTAAGTTTTTTCTGCTTCGCTCCGGTTACTGTGCAGTTCACATGAGACGGCATGGTAATGGGGATCATCAACGAGCCACAAAGATTGCTCATTAAGCATGCCGGTGCTTCGCTCCGCTCGAAATGATGCCGCTTAAGCTACGGGCTCAGAGTATCGCCTGGCTACGAAAAGAGTCTCCGCCACGGTGTGCAGCTAACAACGCCTTTTGTGGTTTACGCCAAAGCACAGAAATGTACCGCATACGCCGTACATTTTCCATCATGTCGTCTTCCTGCGTGGGTACATCGTCTTGCGGTGTATCGCCGTCGCCGAAGGCCGGAGCGGCGTGTACTGCTGGGATGCCCGAATTAGAGTCCTCGTCCAGCGGCTCGTATGGCCTCAGTGCCCGCGTCCCATGGGCGCACAGCAACAAGGTGACCAGCAACATCTGTAAGCAGCAAGGAAACACCAGGCAACAACATGGGCAAATAAAGCTTTTTAAGAGGCGCTACACATGCGGCATTTTCTGGCCAAGTTATGGACGCAATAGGTAGTTGCTTCCTGCTCGAGCACAGCAGGTTTGACGAGCACAAAATGATACCGTTAGGCACAATTGTTTTCTCTAAGTATATCGTTATCTTACAACAAAGAATTACGCATTTCCAAAAGCATGATGCAAACAATATATAAACCATTTCAGCAACATGTTAAAAACATAGGAAAACAGAAATGTCAGTGAAAAAAACCTATTTCTCTTACTACATTATCTGTCATCATCGTGCTGTTAAGGCATAATTAAACCAATGCCAAAGGTATATGTATTTTTTTTATTTGTCAATACTTCGTTGATTTCTATTAATGACGACGTATTTACACTGGGCACTTCTGGCACGCGAACGTTTCAGTTTTCCGGTACATCTCATGAAATACGATAATTCTCATTTCTGCAAAAGGTTATTGCCAGGGGTACAGATTTCTGAAGCAGCAGTGACAGTTATGTTGCCTTACAACATTTAACAATTCGTGTCACGTTTGTGCAGATTGATGCACCGTGACAAGTTACCTGCACCGAAGAAATCAAAACACGCGTTACACTGTGACACGTACGCGGCCACATTTACCATTGAATTTCTCTGCTCGATTAGAGGCGAAGTTCGGGACTACACTCGAAGCTATTGAGAGTTAACTGTACTACGATATTATTCTATCTACGTATCCCTTCGTCTTTTGCTCATCATAAGCTTTGCCATTATTTTTGTCCCCTATCCTCAGTTTCCTGAGCTGTACAGCAGGCCAGACCATACTAGCTCTTGTAGACTTCTGTGCCTTTACTAAGATATTTTTTCTATCTCAGGGTGTGCTGCTGCTTATCCAACATTTTCTCGCCTTTATTATTACTGTTCAAGTCGCCGTAATGACTATCAGAGGCGCGCCCTATAAGAGACGCTTTCGGCCTGTACAAGTGAAGGAATTAGGCGTATTTTGCTGTTGTAGCCATGACTTTTCCAGTTACATATGGGGCGCTACAACGTAAAACTATTCCAAACTTTTCTATTCCAATTCTGCAACCAGCCCTCCGCGATTGGTCAAAACCTTTTTTGGACCACCCCCATTTCACCTGTCTGTCACGCGACGTCACGAGAACCGTGACAGCTCCCCATCTGATATAACGTGTGCACACGGATTATGCATGATTTGACCGAGCAAAAGAAAAATAATTATTTCTGATTCGACGCCTCTTTACCATTAGCCCTCGGCTGTTGGTCAAAAGTTTTCGGGCTGCCTCTCACGCGACGCCTCTCACGCGACGTACCAAAACCGCAAAAATTCACCGCGTCAAAGTGACGTGTACGCGATAAGGATGCATTAATATGCTGAACAAAACTGAATTTCATTCTGAATAGCCGCAGGCTGCCCCGTTCCGAAAGGAATAAAAGATGGCTGCCGCCGATCGCTCATGCACTGGCTACTCGCACCTGTCGGAGAGCATGGGTTTATTTGCGTGTAATAAAACTTTTTGCGTGGCCGTGTAACGTTTTCGAGCACTTTAGGCACGTTTACGACCGCGTTCTGCCAACTCTTCTTTGCTGAGGATCCGTTTTAGCGTCATTCTTAAGCTTCCGTTGCATGCCGCCGTGATTGTCGACGAGCCACCGCAAGCTAAGTAAGGGAAAGCAGACAAATCGCAGACGCCGGCACCACCCTCTTCATCCGGTTATCCACTTTCAGTGCAGTGGCTCGGCCCTATCGAATCCCTCTCCACTTCAGCGTGCTCCTCGCCCCTTGTGAGCCAATTAGATGAGACAAGCCGCTCAGTGCAGGCAATGTTATTCGTTTTTCAAGCAAACAAAAGTGACCTCCTATGAACGAGGAGAGCGTTTGATTGGTCTGTTCAGACAACTATGCGGCTGACCGCCCGATGCTTGCGTCGGCGGTTACCGCAAATTTGACGACAGGAGATTGGAATAAAAACATATTGGAATAGTTTTACGTTACATGGCCCATGTTGTTCCTTCACATTCAACAATATACCGTACAGAACTAAGCAATTTCTTGTCGATATATTAGGGCACGTCTACGATACACACTACAGCACATATTGTCTAAATTCACTTACGTGTGACATAAGGGTTGTATTAGAAGGAAATGTGCATAAGAATAATCCTGGCAATAGTCTGCCGATGTATAAGCGCAGCATGCCCGTGACTTCGGAAAGACTGTAATCTAACGCACTTTCTTCAGCGAACCACGCGCCGTTTCGTCCCCTTCTTTTTCGCCCACATCATGTGCATTAAAAGATGACGCACGTGCTACGGAAAACTGTCAAAATTTCGCCTGCCCTTCCTCATGCTCTTTCTCGGTGAAACATTGCGACTTCCAGCGGCAACCACAAAAACACCCACAAAGTATTTTCGGTATCACGTCATAATGAACGTTTCATGTCACCCGATACACGTGCCGTAATTAGCGGCTAAAACGTGTCACATTATTTCCGCTTTAAGTTGCAATCGTAAGGAACGTCATTTGGCAATGATCGCGGCTTAGACAACACGCGTGAAACAGAAGAAGTGACGCTGCGCCGAAAGCTCGAGAGAACTAGCTTCTCGGTCACTGATAATTTAAAAAAGCAAGATTATCAAGGGCCGAGTTCGCACATTTATCCATACTGAACAAGGTTCGTAATTTGTGAGCACACGTGCTGTGTCATACACTGAGGCTTGCTAACCGACAGACTTCATGGGCCACCAACCAACATATCCATCGAAAGTCCAGCGAAATCCACAATTACAATGCCTGAAGATTCCTGAGAGAAAAGACAGGGAGAGTGTGAGCTTGCGTGTGCGCGGGGCTTGTTGATACTAACAAATTGTACAAAGCGCCTTGCGCATACGCATCCTGGGGCTATATATATATATATATATATATATATATATATATATATATATATATATATATATATATATATATATATATATATATATATATATATATATATATATATATGGGGGGGGGGTGTCTGTGTGTGCACATGGTGCCTCAGCGGCTGTACTAATAAATAAGTAGAGAAAAAGAGCACGACGCGATCATTTCTGATGGTATTGCTCAAGTGGACAGAGGGCAGCTTGAAAATAGTGATAAAGAAATGATTGGGCAGTTGTACGGGACTGCTGAGGAAAGACTGACCGTCGCGGTGGAGAAATCACCGTACGTCCGGCCCACGCGCCGTCGTCCAACGTGCTCTAGGAATTGCATAAGGCACTTGTCGAAGCGGAGTACGCATATCAGTAGCGTTCCCCATAGTGCCTTCGATGTTTACACGCTGCGGCAATGTAAAAATGATATGAACGGAAACCGAAGTCTAGAGAGAAAACAGGTAGAATGCCAAACATTTAAACGTTTATAAAAGTAAATCTTTTGGGTCGGATGTGTCTTCTCCTCAGAGCTTTGTAAACAAGCCACGTCGAACTTGTCAGGTGTGATCACACTACCTCGCCGCACCGTGTGTCGAACTGCATAACAATTCCTTACTATTTATACAGCTTAACGGATCTGCGTTATTTCTGTGATTAGAACACTCGAGTCACTATACCGAGAAGCCGTAAATTCGAACTTGACCGAGGAAAATTATTTTTTTATGTACCATTTTTTTCTACAACTGCTGACAAGCCTACTTGACCGGCCGTGAGTTATTCATATAACCACTATCTCCATTAAAACACCGCATGTTCGCTTTTATAATAAAACAACTCTTCAAGCTTGATGCGTACAACCTCCTACGCGCTTTGTTGCAGTCATTCTTTGATGAATACGAACAATGTCTGCCCGAATTCCTAGGCAGTGCACCTTTGTTCCCTCACCATCGCTACCTGTTTCTCACATGTTCGCCTCAAAGAGCGCAAGTATTAGTCATTCAGCTCTAATGAATCCTTAGATTCAGCCACCGTTGTGGCTCATTGGCTAGGGAATACTGATCATAGGCAGGAGGTCGACAGTTTGATTCCCACACGCAATGGCCACATTCGTATGGCAGTGGAATGGGAAAAGGCTCGTGTGGCACGCTTTGGGTGCACGTCAAAAAAAATTCCAGGTGTGCGAACTAATGGGAATACCTCCTCAATACGTCGTCCCTCATGACCCGCTGTGCAGTTTCTGTACGTTAATGACCATAATATTAATGTTTAGCTTTTCAAAGAGCTTTGCGTTAGTTAGTAGGTTCTTTATTAATTCGATAAACAGCGGAAATGTGGAGCCGAATTCAAATTTTGCCGATAGGCATTGTAAAGCGTAAACGACTGACTTCGGAAAAAGACAGAGAAATTTAGGTAAGGAAAGGCAGAAGTTAACCACTCTACAAATCGAATTTGCTACCCTAGACTGGCTCCGAAAAAACTGAAGAAGGATAAAGCTGGTCCACTTATTGTAAATGCTCATTGAGGGACAGACAAATGATTGTGTAACTCGAGCACAGCGGGAAGCACGATTTTTTTTCTCGAGCTATTAGCGTAGCCAGAAAATTGAACCTGTTTCCTTGAAGGAGAGAGAAGGAAGAAAAGGGGGAGGGGTTAACTAGACCTTGTCCAGTTTTCCACACACCTTTGCAGAGAGGGGCTGGCATAAGATGGCAATGTGACAGCATCAAAAGTTCCGCCACTGGAACTTGAGAACGATATGGCTTGTTCTCTTTGCAGCGTGCGCGGCCAAAAAAAAATATATTGCCATCGGGTGCACACCTGCACTCAGGATAAGTATTCTACTAGACAATATGGCCATGTGCGGAGGACAAGTCCGGTAATCCTGTGACCAGACTTGATGGTGAGGTCCCGTCGGAACATTTGCGCGGGTCTTTGAACATCATAAAGGACACGCCCATTTTTGCTGAAGTAATACCAAAATGTGAATACCTCAAGCGCTTTGGCCTGACTTCCCCAGATGTAGGCCGATGACGAAATTTGCCCTACACACATTGTGACGCAACGGTCAACAATCGGTGCCCAATTGTTCCGGTCGTAGCGGCGCCCCGCACGAAGCTGTCAGTCAAAGTGACGCCAACATTGATTATTCTCTTCAGTTGGTCCCGCTGCAGTTGAAGGACGTAAACTGATATATTCAAATTGAAAATTAAACTGCCTGAATGCAGAGCGAGTCAGGAGCGTTCCATCGCGCCCGAGACCAGACCACCCGCCCTTTCTATATTCCCCGAATAAACGTTTCAAACTTCTCCAGTTCGGTAGGGTGGCACGAAACGAGCTTAGAACATTTGTAGTTTAAGCGACATTTCTTGACTGGCGTTATATATCCCAATGACTTTGCGACATATTTAAACTAGTGCTACTTGTGTTTGCTATCTCACAGGTCCGAGCTTCTCTCTGGTAAATATGTCTGTGTCATCCTAATAGCATATACCATTTGGCGCTACCCTTCTGAAAACCTTACGCATGTCTTCGCCACACGTCACTCCTGATTTGATACAGTCACTCGAAAAAATCCCAACAGCTTCCGTGGCTGGTGACGGTCAAGATATATCCCAGTTTGTTAGTTTGACAAAAACATTGTTCTCGGGTTCTTCGCCTATTGTCAAGGTTGGACGGGCGGCTGAGGCCAGTGCAGCTCTCGACTAGGGCTCCCCCATAAGAATAATGTATTTTATCATTCAATAAAGGTTTCTTCTCCCTCCCTCCCTCCCTCCCTCCCTCCCTCCCTCCCTCCCTCTCTCTCTCTCTCTCTCTCTCTCTCTCTCTCTCTCTCTTCGGGTTTCTTTAATTTGCTCAGAATTACACTGCTTCTGTCGCCCTGCATGCCGGCTACATCATGCTACATTTGGTCTTTCATGGGCGGGTGTGTGCGTATACTGTACGCGCTTCGTGTGTCTGCTTCTGTATTTGTGCGAATTTCTGTGTTTTTCAAGAGGGCGAAAGCACTCTCCGGAAGACCATGTGCACGGAATCGTAGGCTCTAAGGAAAGCTTGATATTGCATGAACACTAAATGCAGGAACCCTAAATTAAGGCCTTTCAGTGAGATATATATTGCCGGCACTAGGCAAGCTCTCTCGGGAGCCACACTTCCGCAAACAGCAGCCGTTCTATTAATCTTATTCCGCAATCGCAGCATGGTACTAACACTTTACGTTGCGCTCTTGGACAAGTGCTCACAAGTGCCGCTAAGCCGGCGAATTCTGCTGCAATAGCCGGGCCAGGGGCGCTACAGCCCGCCGGCATGCGCCCACCAATCTCTGACGGAGCGTTGGTTGCGCAGGGCCATCGTGAAAAGCAGAGTGGGCGTCCGGCGTGGGAACAGGTATCGCTGCTCCATCGGCTCCTATCGAGGCCGGAAGACGTGTGTGCAGAAGAGGCGGCAGTGGCGGCCAGTCGATCCGAGACGCGGCGAACGAGAAACGGATCCGCTGCTCACCGTCTTCCATCGAGAGCTGCTAACGCGGTTTTCACTTTGTTCCGTTGCCCAATAGTCTGTCTTTCCTTGGTTAAAACACGTCGGCGGGCTAGTTGATTAGAATCCATTACAGAGTGTACAAGCGCGACTCAACGAGAACGTAGAACGAAACGGATACACAGAGAAGCGCTGTCGCTGTGTATCTGTTTCTTTCTACGTCCACGTTCAGTCGAGCTTCTACACTCTACCATGGCTCTCTTTCCGACGGTATGTTAGCCCCGCTATAGGAGGATAGTGGCATTACATCCCCCAAAATCAATAAAGTCGCCGTGTTGCGAGCATCGTATATAAAGGTGGAATCCCGACATTATTGCCAAATTATCGGAGCCCGACTAACTTTTGTACACCGAGCTATTCCGTCTTTAATAATAATAATAATAATAATAATAATAATAATAATAATAATAATAATAATAATAATAATAAGATGGTCCTTGTTGCAGCCGCAGTAGATTTCATTCGAAATGTCAGTATTAAGTACGAGTTGGTGTATGTTAAATGTCTCTGTCGAGATTACCAGCGGGACGTTCTATTATTGAAAAGCATTAAGGAAACGGGAATGTCAGTGCTTCCGTAGGCCGGCGATCTAGTTTACGTAGTCCTTTTGAAAGAATCTGACGAGACATCCCGCTTTCAGAGGCCAATGTGCTAAAAACAATCAATCAAAATACCCTATCGCAACGTCATCGAAACAAAAATAGTTCGCGCTATGCAAAATAATGGCTAACGTTCATTTAATTACTACTTTAAGCCAAGTTAAATGCGTTTCTTTTCAGAAAAGTATTTTCGCTGGCAGAGATTATTTATCCTGGGGCGTTCCAGAAGTTTTTTGTCAATTTCGTCTTGCTCATCATTCTGAAGCGTAGTTAAGAGAGAGTGTAAATTTACGCAGCGTCAAGCCCACTGCCAAAAAAAAACATAGAGAATAAGTGATTCCTGCAAAGTGGGGCTATATATGAAGTAATCTACCTGCTTCATGAAAACACACATCACGAGACCCACGCGATACATAAGACCGTCGCAATCGCACATCCCGATTGTCGGACGACCGAGGCGACCGCAGTCAGTGAACCTGAACGCGATTTCCCAGGCAAAATTCACGGGCGCCACTCGACCGGTTCACGCACCTGTTCCGGTAGCGAGCCTCGCAACCGATAACCGTGAACCCGGGAACGCACTTTTGTGTCACCGCCCTTTGTGACGCCGATACCGCGAGGCTACTTGCGTATTCACGGCTGAATACGCTAGATTACTTTCTCAACGGCGGCACCCTCCATCAGGAACGAGGCTTACTGCGAAGAGCGCAACAGCTGAGATGAGCCGCGGTTGAACGACCGGGTGAAGGTCCGCTGATAAACTCATGTTTATTCATGCCGTATGCATTACGTCTCGTTTCGAAGGCGCCCGATCCTTCAGCTGGACGAACGACACCTAAAGAAACCTGCCGGGACACTTTGCCGGCTCGGCCGCAAAATACAGGCAAAGACGACGAGACTGGTTCTGGCGTACGAGATGCCACGAGGATTTGTAATCGTTAAGGCAAGTAAAAAGTAAAATAATGAATGGATCGTGGAAGCAGCAACAATTTTTTCATGGAGAGATAGTGGGCAGTCAGACGAGGTTCCCGAGCCGATGTCCATTTCCACGAGTTATAACAGCCACTCATGTCTGGCGATTACGATTCGCTAGGTCTGGTGCGAATGAGACTGCGTAGCAGTGAAGCAAAGAACGTTTTTAGCGGTAAGTGGTGTCTATATTTCAGGTAAATGATTCCACTTCCCAAGAGAAAGTGTTACGGTGTTCGATTCGCCATTGCAGATTTGCCAGCTGCAAGGCTATATTCAACAAACAATTTCAGCTAGTTTCAGCCAACCCTTTCAGTGATCATCCGAAAATTCTTTTCCGAAAAACAAGAACAAAAAAGGCAGTAATATGGCGTCGAAAGCTCAGGCGTTAAAATCTTATTAGGTGTTGACGAAATAGTAATCTCGCCCATACGGAGCCTTTTTAAATCTACGCGCACAATTTCGCCTAAACGATGATTTTTTTAGTGCACGACTTGTGATGAAATAACATTTGAGAGAAATAACATTTTTTTGCGACCAACCTGAAATTCAGTTATACGGAAATGAGGCTCCCAGAGTAGAAATCAATGGGATCTCCGACGAAGAACGCTTGTCGGAATACTTAAGTTATAAGGTGCCTAGTATTTGAGTTCTAAAGAGAAACTTTATCCTGAGAATACTATGAATTTTCAACTTGCGACGTCTAGTACAACAGCGAAATGCGAAAGCCGAATAGGAGGCAATAAAGATTTGGGAGTTGCCATACCTTGCGTGGTGATAGCACCCAATAAGAACAGGACACGTACTTGACTTGTCATTCCCGAAGCTCTTAAACAAGTTCCACAATGTCATTGACGTATTCCTTAAAAAAAAATGGAGGTGCGCCGTACAAAATGCCTCAATAGAAATATTCTTAGATGATTTCTAATTCAAAAGAAACACTCGTAAAGCGAGCTTCCGAATAATTTCTTTGTGTTTATTAGTCATGTAATTACACTTAAAGCAGTAGCAGAAAAAGAAAGCGCACAAAGCTATCCTTTACCTTTTTTGAGGCTGACATTTCACCAGATGCTGAGGATAGCTTTTTCTATTCTCTGAAATAAACAATAGTTAGCACTTATACTGAGACCTCAAATATGATGATCAATAGACTACGTCCAAACTCCTCTCACGAAAACAGTTACTGAACATTCCAGTCGCAACTTCTGCAAAAATCCTGGTATTCAAAATTAAACCTGTTCTGCGTGCTTCGCGTTAACTAAGTGGTGTAATTGCCTTTCAGAAATCATGCAATCTTATTGTTTAGTCTCATAGTTTAACGCTATGCCTAACCGATGAAGTGGTGTGAATGTTCCCTTTTAGCGACGACTGCACAGCACAGCTCTCACCTGCTGGTTGGAAACGTATATAGGACAAACTGCTATAACTAAGTAGTTAGAGAATCGTGACAAGTTTCATACACTTTGCGCATTTCCGCAGTGCCACCCTTGAAAGCCGCTAATACAAAATAAGCGTTTCGCAGAATGTGTATTTCAGGCTCATTTCATGGCCGACCCGTTTCCAGAAAGGATCATTCTGAATTTTTCGGATACTGCCTCGGCGACCCCGCTATGCACCCTTAATGAGCACTGAAGTACTCTCACGAATATATCAGGTTGATTTTCTGTCAGTGATTGTTCGTCGCCAGATTATTACTGTTATTAGGTATAGTCCGGCTAAGGATGGGCGGCTCAATCTGCGAATTCTTGCATGTTGTCGTGGGTTTGCTGGCAAAAGGGTGCTGTCTAATCATGTAGAGCGACTGGCGCGCGTGCTCTTGCACATTCTTAAATGTAACTGGGCACGAACAATCATTCCCGAATGTACCTGATACATGCATAAATAGCGGACAGACTTGGCCCGTGAGTTCAGATTTTACGATGACCGACGATTGTGTTCGCTGCTGTCGTTGTGCTTTGAGCGTTACTGTTTGTTCGTGGAACGAGTTCTCCCAATAGAGCGTTCGATTCACGACTCGCAGTTTTGGCACTGTTTACTTTTTCACTGTCCCTACAGCGCGATATCGGCTGGAAGTGCTTCTTTGTTGTGTACCTGGCACTCTCTCCCAAACTTGAACAAAGTCTAAGCCTTGAAGCAACGCCAACGTCGCCTTGGAACCGCAAGCTAGCCTCAGGTAGCAGGTCTTGAAGCCGCAGTACGAAGCCCTTCCAGAAAAGACAAACTCTGGCCAAGTCAATAGCTACGACGATGACAAGTCCAGTTTCACCTTTAGCGATCGTGTGCAAACAAACTGGGAGCCACTGGCTTTCCCCGAATCATCGTTTGGGATACCAGAGAGCTGGCTGGACACATACGAAAGTGTCGCTATGTAGGACAACTGGAACTATGACAAAAGGTTTCGCAATCTGTACTTTTTTGGAGGGCTCCTCTCGGACATGCTTCGAGGATGTGCAGCAGCATCCGGTCGCATGCCCAATCTGATTAGACAAGCCCCTTTCGCTACAGAATCAGCGACAACATTCAAGAATTTTCGAATACATTCAGTTGGCGCATCTTGTGGCGAGTGATACTTAATAACAGTGACAATCTGACGAAAGACGGCCGGCCACCAAAAGGAAAACAATACATGCCTAACAATATATTTCTGTTCTCTGCCTAAACAACAGCCAAAGATGGTTGTGATGACGCTGAACGAGACACATACTATATATTTGTAAACAGGCTGCCAACGCTAATTAAATAAGGGAGTTGGTTACGGAATGCTACCACACAACGAGCAGATTAACATGCCACAGCCTCATCTCTGCCAGTGTTCCTCAAGAACCGTCCCAAAAAATTGTGAAACTAACACTGTGGATGGTTCAGGTTCACCATTACCTGGTGTTCTAATGTTTCACTTCACCGATATTAAAACCACTACTAACACATGGTCACGTTCGTTTTAGCTGCTGAGGAACCAATGCGTTCAGATGCTGTATTTCTCTCGCGTCTCAGTTCCTTCTTTCCGGAATCGAACACATTAAGACCGTAAATGCCCTTCGATGCATCGTGCACGAAGGGCGCTAGAAGCAGCCGTTACCCAGCCTTCTGGCATTAACGCGCTTCCTTGGATAGAAAAAGATAATAAAGTGAAACGTGATGCGAGGCTCCCGCTTCGTGCGAAAAAAAAAAGAAGACCGGGCACGTGGAACTGTTTGGCGGCGCCGAAGGGTGAACTAGCGCACAGCCGGCGGCGGAGGCACCAGCAGTTTCCCAGCGCGGCGTGCAGCATTGAGGAGGAAGAGGCGCCAACGCCGATCCCGTGCGAGCGCGCCGTGGATCGTTATTATCACCGGCACGTTCCCCTGACACTTCCATCGCCGAACAGGCATCGCTAGCGGGGCGCGCGTCTTCGCAACCGGAGGAGTCCAGGAAGCGTGGTGCGAGACTCGAGGGAAGCAAAGCGCGGTTTTGCCTTCCCGCACGACGTGGTTCAATAGCGGACGGCAGATACACCAGAAACAGGAACAAAATAGCTGCCGCGCTTTTTCGCCGAAGGAAACGCCAAGAATCGTCGAAAAAGGCCGGAGGAACTTCATTTCCATTCTTCTGCTTTCCTCCGTTTCGGTAATGGTCGGCTTTCTGTAGAAGGCCAGGTCTACGTAGATGGAGACGTGGACCGGCGGTGGACAAATTGTGAAGCTGGGTCCATTGGCCGCCTAACCGGGAAGGCCGCGTGGCTGTGTCCTCCGAGAACTCGAGCAAAAAAAAAAAACAGCTCGCGAAGATTGTTTTTGTTATGTGGCTGCGTCGCTCTTGACTTTGGCATTGAAGGACGTCTCTTCAATTGGAGGAAACTAATGCGGAAGAGCCTGAATTTTAGGCCGGTAATGTTTGTTCCTATACCGCGGAAGCTGTGGGAGCACCGACCTCATGGCACTTCTACATGAGCATTTTTCTCGGTTTAACTACCTAATTCTATGTGGTGAATTTCCGATGCGTATTCGAAGGGCAACAGCCCTAGTTACATATTACATACAAAGCCAACAAGAAAGGTCAGTTATCATACATAAAAGAACAAACTAAGAAAAAATTGTCAATTCAGTCCTACTCATGTGAGTGGCGTAAATCGTTCAACCTTGGCCCGTGCAATGATGTGGACCTTGACAAAATTTATTGAGTGGATTAAAAATTTTTCAATTTTTACCATGTGCCAGAAACAGTGGCATGCTTGTCACGTGTTTAATACGTTTGACAGCTGGTAACCCCAATCGGAATTATCATTTTAGCCGGAAGATTGGAAGCAATGTGACTAGTCCTTTCTGCAGGGACTTTGTTCACGAGAATCTACAAAATTGCTTCTTATTTAGCAAACGACAAAGCTTTAAGAAACAGTTTCCCGCAACTCGGAGCTGTGCAGAGGAGTCAACAGTAAAGCAGCAGAAGGACCTAAGCCATTCGCATGCGACAAATACTTTGGCATTTTGCATCGTTAAGTTTTCTGTGGCAAAGAAAAAAGTATAAGATATGAGAACAGCAAAAGAAAGCCCAACTTCACGCTAGACGTCACTAACACAGTTGCCTGCTTTTTTAACTGTTTCGTTTTAAATCATTGAAAATCTACCAGACACTACACATGTATAAAACATGTTTCATTAAAGCGTTTAAGAAGCAGTATTTAATGAGGTCCTCAGTGCAGTTTCTTGTCCTGCCATGCAAAATGAAAGCATTTTACTCCTGTAGCTCATGTATTGTGGTGCTAGTGCCAAACGTGTGACCTAAACGCGGGGGCTGTCATGGAAACTTCAAATGCCGTTAAGGACATGCTTATCAGTGATGCGCATTCATGAGTATGTATTACAAATCAGGTATGAGTGGATGGCGGCAAGGGGATCTCGGTTCGTCGTGACACTGAATGGAACTGGCGGTGTATTGCAATAGCTAAACATCTCCTCTCCTCCTCCCTCCTGAAAAGAAAGCGACAATTGGGAATGTGAGACAATAAGACGACTTGACAAGGTTATAAAATTGGGGAGTACAGCTTGTGTTTGATTAACTTAGTATCACAGTAATAAGATGTCTCTAGTAGAGGTATTGTAGTGAACTGAATTGTGGTAAATATAACCATCACTTCCCAACAAGAGCAGAGTGGTGAACCCGCTGCCGCATATTGCGTCGGTCGCATGCTAAAAAAGTTATCAACAACAATAAGCAATCTTTATTTGCCTTTCCAACCTTCACTGCATGCTGACATGTCCATTCTTGTGAATCCTGCACACCGCGGTAAGTGCTTTCCCAAATTGTACTGGCAAAAAAGAAGAAAAAGAAAGAAAGAAAGGCTGTGCTTGGCAAACACGTTTCCGGTTAGCATGCGTTTAAACATTTTCTTAACATGTGGGTGAAGACTAGAAATTATTTGAAAGGTAGCATTAGCCTGCCAATTCCTTAAAGTATATCTTATGTATAGTCTGCTTCTCGTGCTGCTGTCTATAAAATTGCTCACCTATTTTATTCTTTTCGCACCAGGTTGATTGCTTCCATTTTAACGCACAAACCCTGGAAGATTGGGCGGTTCACATTTATTGGATTACCGTTCGCCTCTCTATTTACAATAATTTATATGGCACAATGTCAGATCTTGTGACCACACCAGAGTCAACATGCAGCAACTCACGCCGTACTTGTATAGCTCAAACGCAGTGCTCATGCGTAAGCGACTACGTAAAACTCGATAGTCTTCACTCGTCGTCCTCCGCAATGACGAACCTAAGTGGTCAAACCAACCGCAATTACGTCAACAATAATTCCGACTACTTTCCTTCAAGGGCACATTTGGTTTGGTTCTTATTCTTGTTTATAGCCCGCAGTTCACAGCCAGAGAACCGTGGTGATTATGCACTGCCCGGACCCCAGATGATGCGGGAGAGGAGTAGCATTGAAATAGAACCGCTACATTATATCAGTCATATACAACCTACATCCAGTAGCCCTACTGAAGAAGTGCGTTTTAAGAATAGGTGCTGTGATTATTAACTCCGAAATATATCAGTGCAAAAGGATCGAACGTGCGAACTCTCCCCACCACACGCCCACCATTCGATTCTCCGGTATCTCGGACGAAAGGGTTGAATCATCTGCTGCACTCACCTGAACAATCATGACGATTTCGCTTCGGCGAAAGAGCGACGAGGGCCTATTATCTCCACGACGGAAAACGCCGCCTCCAGGTGCCAAAGGGCAGGCAGGCAGGCAGGAAGGTTCCGCACAGGTGTCGACTCCGAAGAAGGTCGGTTCGGGCCCGTCGGATGTGCCAGGCGTGCCGAAGTCGAGGCTTGCGCTGTGCGAAGAAGCTGCAGAGGATGCGATTTGCTCTCTTCCCGGTTACCCCACTGATATTTCTTTCACTTTCTCGCCGGCCGGCGCAGCAGTTTTTATACGGAGAGGGGCTGGATGCCCTAGTTTACGTCCCTTGCCAGCTTCAGCCACTGCCGCCGGACGAAGCTCGCTTCTGGGGGGGAAAGAGCGCGCCGGTTGTCCGCGTGCTGAAGCGCAGGCTACGCTACAGCCCGAGAGCGAGAGAACGAAAGAAGAAAGCACTGGAGAGGAAGAACCAACAACGCAAGTCGCCATCGACAGGTCTAGACGACTCACCTATGCACGCTTCACAGCGCATCATCATCCTCCCTCGTGGAAAGCACAGAGACGGGCCTAGCACAAAACAAGAAGGACCAAAGTTCGAAGACGACCTTGCGACCGTTCCTTCACCTTGTCAGCGAGATCGACCTCGTGAACTTGAGGTGGCTTCCTTCCTTCTCGTTCACCCTTTCTTTCTTCGCCCGCGAAGAGAACGAGCGAAAACGAGACGCGAGTGCACGTGGCAGTTAGGCACCAAGGCAGGAAGCAAGAAAGAAAAAGAAAGAAAACATGCGGGGGGGGGGGGAGGGCGAGAAGGGACGGTGATGCCATATAGTCGTAAACATTATGCGAGCAGCCCTATGCGCGTTCGGCGGGGGGTTAGTTGCGTCGCGACTGCTCCCGCAGCGGCAGTGTATGCCCCACAAGGGGCTTTACCTTATCATGAATCGGTAGGGACTTTCTGTGCTCTCGCCATTTTTTTCCTGTTTAATGATAAGGCCAATCTCAAGTTCGATGTCTGCATCTCGCGGTCATTCGGAAGGGGGAAAGCAACCATGGCCCGCGCCACTTCTGTGGTTAAAACAAGTAAACGTCGTTATTTGCATGTTTGGAAACGCGTTCCTTGGCTGAAGTGAGAAGACTTATGGACAGCTCCACCCGACACATCCTTGGCGGCGCTGCTGTTTGTTATAGTTCTGCGCGTGAACAAGTTCACATGTCCCAAGAAGCGCTTCTCCATTTTGTAGCCCTCTGCGTTGAATAATAAAATAGGAGAATAAATCAAACTGATATCGGCCTTTCTGGAGGGCTTTATCTACGAACGGACGATGCATATTTTGGCCGTAAATGCTTCTTGTTGTGTAATGCCACGTGATTGTTTGGATGTTTGTGGATCTCAGACGTTGCACTCTTTCAGTGCGTTTCATTCAAATGCTCGGTCTGCGCTATCTAAGACAGCTGATCTTGAGTTGCTTTTTACGTAACTAGGTTTTGCTTTTGATGTGGTCATGGTGACTGAAACCTGCTATGGTGAACATAGCAGTATACTCAAGCTTCCTTTATATGACACATTTGTTTAAATTGCACCCATAGTCGCGGTGGTGGCGTACCATTGATAGTAAAACCGCGCTTTCAGCGTAATGTCTGAATTTTCTGTCATCAGCGCTGATTATGAAGTTCTGTCCCTTCTTATCGAAAACAAGGTTGTGGCGGTCATACATCGCCGCCCAAAGTGAAATTTGAAATTTTTGTTCGCTTTTCTTGACCTTTTCTTGTCTTTCATAAGTGAAAACAAAGACGATGTCACTTTATGTGGTGATTTCAGTATTAACATCCTTGCAGATAACCCCACAAAAAAAAAAAGAATTCGAAAATCTTTTGAATTCTTCTGCCCTCTTAAACGTGATGTGCGATCCTACACGTGTTGCACTGCAAACTGAATCACTACTTGATCTACATATAACCAACATGCACAAGCCTATTCTGAAGCAGGCGTAATAAATACTGATATCAGTGACCACCGTGGCGTTCTTATGTGCGTTCCGAAAAGCAAATTTCCTAATACAAAAAAGATACCAAAGTTATTTCAAGATATGTCGAATAAAAATTTTAACGATTTCCAAGAGAAAGTTGGTAATCATGGCTGGAGCAATGTTCTTAAGGTAACAAGTGCCGAAAGGGCTTATGCTTTGTTTTGAACGGCTTTTTTTGTGTATATACAATGAGTGCTTCCCTTATAAACATGCACAGGAACGAAGGAACATTAGGAAGCCATGGATTATACCTGAATTGCTGAAAAAAATTTATAAGGATAGGCTATATAAAAAGTTCGAAAAAACTCGAGACCCTGAGATGCTTAAAGCTCTTAAAGTCTTTAGAAATAAACTGACGGCGGAAATCCGCAGTGCACGTGATCAATATTTCTGTAAACAGTTTTTCTACTCGATGAATAAGTCGAATGAATTATGGAGGAAACTGAATGGACTTCTCAACAGATCTACAGGCCCAAGCCCATTAATAAAAATTAAGACTCAAGATAAGAAACTCAGTCACTGATTTAGCTAACGCATTCAACAGCTAGTTTACAGAGATAACTAGTAATTTCGTTGATTCTAATATTCTTTATATAAGAAAGGAAAAGTCAATGTTCTTAACGCCAATATCAGTATCAGAGGTCATGTCGATTTTCATGGGGTTAAATAATAGCAAATGTGGTGACGCAGACGGCATTGCAATGAAACCAGTGAAGTTTGTGATAGGAGACATAGGAGAGTGCCTAGCTCACATACATAACCTTTACTTATCGCAAGGAACATTTCCGGAGCAAATGCAACTCGCCAAAGTGAGTGTATTGCACAAAAAAGGAAGTAAGATTGACTTCGCAAATTTTAGACCCGTGTCCATGCTACCAATTTTCTCAATAGGATTTGAAAAAGATGGTTCTTACCAGAACAACAACTTTTAGCGAACAATGCAATATTATTCACAGCACGCAGTATGGCTTCCGGAAATATCGATCAACGGAAATGACACTGCTAGAACAAAAAGAATTTATCCTGCAGTCTCTCGAATATGAACAAGTAGCCCTTGGAATATACGTGGATTTTACAAATGCTTTAGATTATTTAAATCACTCCATCCTGCTAAGGAAACTTGAAATGTACGGATTCTGCGGAACGGTTCTATCGCCTCGGACGTCCTACCTTAGTGAGCGCAAGCAGTACGTGTATTTAAATGGCTACTCTCATAATATATTGCCCATTTCTGCCGGCGTGCCTCAAGGGAGTATGCTGGGCCCATTACTGTTTACCTTATATTTGAATGACGTTGTTAACGTCGATCCGATGGTGAAATTGGTCATTTATGCTGATGATGTGACACTGTTATTCTTTGCGGAAGTACGGATGAGCTAAATATTAGAGTGAACAGAACGCTTGTGGAATTAGATACAGGAACGCAACTTAACAAATTCAAAATAAACGTTAGTAAAACGAAAGCTGTCATATACCATGCGAAAACAAGAAGATTAACATTACCTCAGACATTATGTTGCACAACTCAAAGGTAGAAACAGTAAGCGCATTTTAAATACTGGGAGTCTATATTAGTGAAAATATGACCTGGGAAATTCACATCGACCACAACAAATGGTAAACAGAACGCTACCGCATTTGTTAAATTTCTGCCATAACAACGAATTTACTCCCGAGACGTCGTCGAAGCCGGAACTGAAATTGTTTTTCTGTGGCGAAACTCCTTTCTCATGACAGAATTTCATGTGGCTTTTCATCGCTGCGCATGTACGCAACATGCACTGCGAAGTAACAATGTGCTGTTCGTACTACGCAACGTGTACATTTTTTTGTCATTTCCTTCATTATTTCATTTCATTTTCATTTTTATTTCCTTAAAGACCCCCGAGGGGGTATTACATTAGGGGTGGGTTTTTTCTTACGCAGAATATTGTTGACACAACGAGCAGTGCGATATTACATTTGATATGCTATGCATGAAACTTGATGGGCAGGTGATGGGGGCGATGTTGCGAGAAAGGCCGTTCCAGTCTTTTGCTGCGCTGGCAAAAAAATGAAGCAGAAAATGTTTTAGTGCGGGCACGTGGGTGAGAAACTTGTAACGCATGACCAGTGCGATGAGATATGTGAACTGCAGGGATAATATAAGGAGCGCTATTAAGTGGCCAGTGAAAGAACTTGTGAAATAGAGAGAGGGTTGCAATTCGTCAACGACAAGACAAAGGTGATGAGTTACACTCCACTTTGAGGGATGAAGCACTGATTTAATATGAATACGAAGCAGGAAGGAATTCAGCAGCACAATTTTGAACGGATTCTAGCGTATCAGTGACACCTACTTCGGGTGGGTTCCAGATGGGAGAGTTTGAGTACGGATTGTACTCAAACTTAGCCCTCACTAGCGATTTGTAAGCTAGTAGTTTTACGTGTCTGGAAGTGTTACGTAAATGATGTTTTAAGAAACCCAAAGTTCTCTTAGCTGATGACGGGACTTTAGCAATGTGCGTGTTCCAAGACATATTCTTAGATAAGGTAACTTAAAGGTATTGATAAGTGCCTACTGATTCAACGGGGACGTTAGCTATGTTATAAGTGAAGTGAAGGGGAATTGGACGATGAGTAAAGGAAATGAGCTTGCATTTAGTAATGTTTAGGGACATTAGGCAGTCATCACACCACTGTACTATGTGGTCGAGGTCTTGTAGAATCATATGGTCAAATGGGCTAGTAACGGTTCGCTAAATAACACAGTCGTCAGCAAATATGCCGTTATTAGAAGATACATGCAAAGGTAGGTCGTTATTGTATAATAGGAAGAGAAGAGGACCGAGGACATAGCCTTGAGGCACCCCCGATAATTCTGGAAGTGGGCTGGATAATTTGTTATTTGTAAACACTACTTGTGAACGGTTAGCTAAGCATTCTTTTATCCAGATTAGTACATTCGGGTGCAAGTTTAAAAATAATAATTTTTAAATTAGGCGTTTGTGGGGTACTTTATCAAAGGCTTTCGCGAAGTCAAGAAATAAGGAGTCGGTTTGTACGTTAACATCAAGGTTAGCATGAAGGTCATGAACAAAGATGGCAACCTAGGTTTCGCAAGAGAAACCCCAACGAAACGCATGCTGAGAATGGTGAAAGAAGTTATGATAGTGAAGGAGATTCATGATGTAAGAGTAAATGACGTATTCCGTGAGTTTGCAAGGTACGCTGGTCAAGGAAATTGGTCGGTAGTTCAGAGGTGAGTTTTTGTTACCGGATTTGAAGATGGGAACAACTTTCCCACTTTCCAGTCATCTGGAATGATACCTGTTGAAAGAGATTGCGAAAATAATAAAACCAAATAAGCCGAAGCAATATGACCGATAGTTTTCAATAGTTTCGCGTTAATGTCATCCAGTCCAGATGCCAATGAAAACTTGGTCCTTTCCATGAGGGATGAGATACCATCAACAGAAAAGTTTATTTCAGGCATGGAAGACGTGATACGACATGAAAACAGAGGTAAGGAAATGTCTACTTCTTTAGTGAAGACAGATGAAGAGGCCTTTTAAAAGCATCGGCACATTCAACGTCTGAAAGAATCTCTCCAAAGTCGTTAATAAGAGTGGTAGAAGCTAATGCTTGGGCGTTAATTATCGGCCAAAACGTGCGGGGGTTATTAGTTAACATATTAGGCAGATCATTGTAAAAGAAAGCATATTTGGCGTTACGGATTCCTGTGAGACAAGCTTTTTCAGCTGCATAATACTTGCCCCAGCTTTGGGCGCCTCCTTTAAGTTTGACATTCCGGAATAAACGTTCTTTCTTGTTATCTAGGTGGGGCAAAATTTTGTTAAGCCATGGTTTTGGGCGGTTTACAGGTATAGTAGATTTAGGGATGAACATGTGTATTAGCGCGGTTAATTTCTGCTTAAAAGTGAGCCAGTTCTCCTGAAAAGAACAATGGTAAAAATGAGTCTCATATGTCGGTAAAAAGGTGCAAAGTTCGTTATTTATGGCATCATAGTTACCCTTATTGTATAAGGTTATTGTTTTCTTGTGCGAAGGATTGGAAGGCGATAACTGTAGCATTTTTTACTTGCACTGCTTTCATGTTTGGATGTGTCCTTTTCACATGTGTGTTTCACGCAGTTTAAAAACTTTTTATTTCTAGAGTCAGTTATTCTCACTGTTATGGACTAGATATTGGTGTATTACTATTTGTTTCTGGTTTTTATATTGCTATGTCCAAAATGTTCCGTTTCTTGTATGGTGTACTCCGGGGAGCTGGGAACTAGTCAAGCTGACTTGTCAGCTTTGTTTCCCGCACTCCCTCACTTCATGAGTGAAATAAAGGTCATTATTATTATTATTATTATTATTATTATTATTATTATTATTATTATTATTATTATTATTATTATTATTATTATTATTATTATTATTATTATTATTATTATTATTATTATGTACAAGGCTATATCGCTAGACACTAGACGCGTATTTCTCAATTAAATCTGGCAATAACACTGCGGCTGGCACACCGTGCACGTAAGTGCCAAGCGAAAAGGTGAATGCTGTTAGTGATGACGACAACGCTACATCGTACATTGTGATATTGTGTGTCTGATAGTCTAGGAAACTCTCTGAGACATGGAGAGGAAGCAGGTAAATTAAGGTCAATTTGCTGGTATGACTTAGTGATATAGATAACGTTATTCACGTTCATTTTAGTCACAAAATGCAAGCCGGAGCTTCTTAATGCGCCTCTCACTGATCTTAGCCTTCAGTCTAATTGAAGGCCCGAAATCCCCCGGTGTGACTAACTGAAGCTTCAGGAGCAGATTACATACAAAGTGGATTAAATGTCAAGCTTGTTCTCTTTTTTCGCAATGCATCATGCAACATTTTAGTATTTAGGTTGAAATACAAGTTTAAGCTCTCGACCTAAGGATGCTTTTAAAGATCGCTTTTAAGCTTAAAGATCGGCTTAACACAAAGACGGTGTGCGCCGCACCGGCAGTAAAACAATGCAGAAAATTTGCCTGTACAGAAATGAAGAAACTTGCTGCCACTCATCCAAAATCATTAGTGCGTCCTTGATTTAAAAAAGGGCATTGTTTTCTCTTCCTTATATTCATGACGAGGATCTTTCTTAGATTTGTTACGCAGTACATTAGTTCTGATTGCAAAACAAAGCAACAAACACTGTCCAACTTTAGAAAGTCCTTCCAGCTAGACCTTCGTAATTTGGGCCACTCTGCCTGTCCCACAAGCTTGAGTACCAATTAAGTTGTACAGTGTATCTCTCTGGAGTCTGGTCCATGCTAAAGGCGTTACCTCACCGTACAGAGTGGACGAGCGTTAGGATGTCACGATTTTCTGGTCAGAAGACACTTGAACTTCATCGCAGCATGAATATGCAGTCGCGACGCTGCGAGTCCAGAGGGTTCAGCCGAATATACGTAAACGAAGAAATTCATGCGCTGACTCGCTCGCTGTAAATGTTTGCAGGCGTAATGCTCCGCCAATACATTTAAAACGAAGGGAAGCGCGAACAAGACAAGTAGCGACGAATAAAGATGAAACACTCGCCAAGCCTTTGTCTTAAACCACACTGTAATGGGTCAAGCATTTTATTCAACTCGAGGAAATGTGAGAGACAGCGACTGATATTTTTTTTTTCAAAAGGCTTACAGAAGCAGCTCCTAAGCGCTAAAGGCCGATAAGTAGTCACCGACGAAAAATCTTTATCGTGCTTCAACACCGGGACAACATCTGCACGGCATCTGCTATCCTTCCGTTTTGATGGCAAACGCCCAGCAGCCCAGATAGTATTGAAAAGTGTGGGTAGCGTAATTTCTGCGTCTCGGTGGAGGTGGAGACATAAAGGTGGAGGTGGAGACTTGAAGGAACCTCTCCCAGCTTGTCCTCCTAGCTTGCCGTCGCGTGGGCGTTCCTTGTGATCTAATGGGCTTCAATTCGATCAGATCTTCAGCTATTGCGAATTGAAGGAGTATGCCCCATGCTTTATTTTATTTCTTGCGGGCCTGCTTGCAGTCTTCATTCAACCAAGGGACTCGTCCCGTCCCCGCGCTACCATTGTTTCTGGAATGCATTTTTCTCGAGCGTCAATAATAAAAGCGGTAAAATGTGCTACTGCACCGTCTATAGTAAATTCATTGATAATATCTCATGATAAAAAAGTGGATTGTTTAAGAAGTTTCCAATGGGCGGAGCGTAGTTTCCACCTAGGGACATGCGAAGGGGAGTCACGCTGTGTTACTAAGTTTACAGTTACTGGAGAGTGATCACTCCCGAATGAATGTTTTATTACATTCCGTTCTAAGTCGGTAAAAAGGGAAGAAGAGTCAATCGGCAGGTCTACTGTCGAATACGAAGTCTGATGAAGATTATAAGAGGTTGGCTCCTTCTTACTGAGGCGGTACGCACCGGAGTTTACAAGAAAGTTTTCAATGAATGGACCTCCCGCGTCGTACCGCAGGTCTCTCCACATCTTGTTGTAGGCAATAAAATCACCCACGAGTGTGTAGGGGTCCGGAAGCTGATCAATGAGGTCATATAAATCGGTTTTTGTGAGATGATAGTTGGGGGTATGTATAGAGAACATACAGTGTCCACTTTATTAAAAAGGATTGCCCGAACTGAGACTGCCTCAAGGGAAGGGGAGTCTGGAGGGCGACGTGTTGACAAGGTACACAATTGTCTGCGACTATTGCTACAACACCGGAGGTATTAACCTCGTCACGGTCTTTTCGGAAGGTGCTGCATTGACAAAGAAAGTTCGTGTTTATATGTTTCAGATGTGCCTCTTGAACACACAGAAACTTTGGTTTATGTTTATGTGGCAGTTTTGTAATATCTTCGAGGTTATGAAGAAGTCCCCTAACATTCCATTGTTGTATTTGTGTCTCCTTAATGAGAAAGGAGTTTGTGCTGTGCGTTTATGAGACGGAGATGAGCTCACGGGGTCCTTTCCAGGCACCGTGACCCAAATTTTGTCTTTCTTGGAGCGGTCGAAAAAATCCCACCGCTCCTTAGGCGCTGGCTGCGGTGTCTGAATACGTGTTATGTCCATCACCTCTTGCGGGGCGCTGGACACGTGCTCTTGCCAGCGTTGCGCTTGACTTGAAGGCCTCGATACGTCGGATGAGACCTTTGAGGCCACCAACCTGGAGGTCGACGGGCCCTCCTTAACGGACGATTAAACAGCGCTGGCTGCTTTCACTAAGGGGGCTGGTAGCACAGCCGCAGCCACATTCTGTGGGCCGGACCAATGCCGGATTCTGCTGCGACGTTGCCCCCTTGAGGTATAAAAAAACAGAAACGCGTTTTCGTGCATCTTGAAATGACGTTTTCTTTGATTTTTAATGTACTTATACTTTCTCCTTTTTTCAGGTTTCACAGGATCGGGAATATCCGGGGTGGTCGCTTTCGAAATTCACACAGTGAGGTGTGCGAGAAGAGTTATCGGAAGTGTGGGCTTCGTCATATTTTGCGCAGGTGAGTGAGAGCCTTGGCCGTACTTCTGACACTTGAAACACCGACGAAAGTTGGGAATGTAAGGTCTTCCACGTATTTTAGCATAACCTACCTCGAGGGTCTCTGGTAGCACACTAGAGGCAAATGTAATGGCCAGATGTTTTGTTCGAATTTCGTTGTTGTCTGGCGTAATTTTGACTTTTACCTCAGTGACATTCTGGTCCTGCTAGCCGTCCAATAGTTCTGCTTCGGTTAGTTCTAACAAGTCAGAATGTGATACAACGACTCCGACTGTGTTCAGGGAACGATGTGGGGCCACTGTTATTGGGATGTCAGCGAAGTCTGTCAGATTTGCAAGCTTTTCATATTGCAGCTTGTTACGAATCTCGCGGAGGAGGTCGCCGCTTGCCATATCGTTAGCTTTATAGCCTAGTCCAATGGTTTTTATCATTGATTTAGAAACAAAGAGTGATAATACAACTCTTACTGATTTTTCAAGTTTATTGCTTTGGATAACGTGGTACAGGGGAAGCGATAATTTGTGTGGCACAAAAATGTTCAGGGAGACTTCGGTGCATACGCGCTTTGCAGCGGTATGATCAGGTAGCACAGAAAATGTTGCTCTATGCATGTTGGATGCATGGAGCGACATGCAGTAATGGCAGTAATGCAGTAATGGCGGCTACCCATGCAGTAATGGTAGTAATGCCGTAATGGTGCAGTAATGGCAGCTACCCACCACGGAGCCCAACAAGGGGACGCTGCAAGTTTGACAGAGCAATTACTTGCAGACGCCAGCTGTGCATCGGTGTTATAACCCAATGCGTCATACTCAAGGTTGGATATACCTGTCGCGAACTTTGGACGCGTGTCACTGATCTCGAGGGCGTACGGATGTTGGGAGAGATGGAGTCGGGAGACGCGGAGCAGCACAGAGAAAAAAAAATTGAATTTATCCACACTCAAAAACTCAAAACAAAACTCATGTAACTAAAACACCATGAAGAGACGCCAGCACCTAAGCCACCTACTTAACAGTGGCTAAACATCTCCTTATTGCCAGCCATGTCAGTCCTTAGCGCTTTCTACGTGAAAGTCCGGCAACCCTACCCTAACCTATGGCTGCGCATTAACAAAAAGGAGCTTCCTTATAGCCTTCTGTCATCGCCTGTATCCTCCGTGTCCGATGCCTGTCAGATCTTCCTTATCGCCGACGCCGTAGACGTTGCTGCCTTCATGTCGGCCAGTCCACCTGTCCGTCTTTTGATGCCGGTGTCCGGAACACCGTCGGTGACGTTGCACTCCGGCCTCACTGGCTAGGCCTAACGCCGGGTTCGGCCGCTACTTCTTAGAGTGCCGACGAGATGCCCCGGGGACTATCGTACGTGTCGGTCCGCCTCTGAAGGGGAATCCTTCCTGGAGTGCCCGGCACCGCCTCGAGAGGCTGCAGCAGGTCCAAGGAGCCTCGCTCGAACGTCGCCGAGGTCCATGGTTACACCCTGGATCGCCAGCGTCACGGGGTTTACCAAACCTGCATGGCTCCCGGCGGCAGTGCGTTGCTTACCCTTCAACCTTCTTGGCCCAGAGCTACGTCGATAATGCCAGCTCAGCTCAATTTCTCTCCCGATCATAGCTCGGGTCACGCACCTTGAAGGCTCGTGCCGTTCGGACCGATCCGCGCACATCGTCCTCTTCCTTTCTTTTTGCGCCGCATGCCTCTTACATATGACGGTTAACCCAAGACGCCTGGGAGAGACAGAAGGATTAGTGAGAGGAGATGACAGTACAGAAAACGTAAGTTGATGGGAAAGCAAATGATTAAGGAGAGTGACAGGAAAAGGCAACCACCTATTTCCTCAGAAAGTGCCACTCTGCGGGTACCATCTACGTGAAGCCGAGGCCAAATGGGTGTGTTGCCTCCGACAAGTGGTCGTAAAGGTCTAACACCCGGAATCGACTCAACCCCCCAGTATCCCCTTTTTTCTGGGCACAGTGAAGCCACGTACGTTTAAGCGTGGGAGGGCCCAAGCCTCATGTCACGTCTCTTTCTGCGCATGTAAATGTTAAACTAGCGAAGAGCCTATTGTCTAAACTTTCACGGTTAACTTCCTTTGAGGTTTCAATAGCGTTGTCTCAACGATCCCTGAAAAACAGAAAGGAACGCACACGGGAAATAATATGATGAAAAATATGAGTTCCGGCATATTGCTGTCAATGTGCGCACTTCCGCAAAGGTCTTCTAATGTAGACGCAGGTAGAGATGGATTACAGAAATGAAATTGAAGGGAGGGCATTTGGGTGGTATCACACAACTTAACTGCCATACTGGCAAAAGGCTACATAAGCTTTTTTGTCAATTTCCCCCACTATGATTTCCATTTCAGGATTATTTTAGACTTGTTACCTATTATTATTTTTGAAGACAATTTACTATGATTTTGCTTCTCTACTTTCCCTAATTTTACAGCTCACACGTGTCTTTTAGGCAGTGCTCATTTCCACCAGCAGATTTATTCACTCTGTTTGTCAGTTTCACAATCGCCTCTAACATAACAGCGCATTAACGACCCCTGTGCGGTCTGCCACTGAAGTGAAGAACTCTGCGTGGAAGGAGACCAAATTAACGTTAACATAACTGGCTAGACTTATTTTTGTGGTTTCAATGGACAAGAATAGCAAAATTGGTATTAATATTATTAGGCGCAATATATAGTCTCATTTCTGTACGGCAGATATCTTGGAAACAGGTCAATCGCCGACAGACGGGCGTGTGTAATGTGGACACATTCAAACTGCCTGAAACATTTCATGCCAAACGCCCACTTTCTGGCAGCAGACGACTGTGTGATTCCACTTCCGTAGTTACATATACCTAGTTACCCAAGTTGGCGTCAAATGCGTTCACTGAGGAGCAGCACACACCTACTGGCATATGGCCAGTGGACCAAATTGGCATATAATAGTTTCGTTGAAGACCAGCACAAACCGAGTGACACATACCCAGAGCTCCAAGTGTGCGTCAAAGAGTTTCTTCGAACAGCTGTACCTACCCAGCCCCGCATCTACAGTGACACATGTCGGCGTGGAAGAGGTTCGTTGAACAGCGGCACGTATGTACACTTTGCCACATACTCAGTGACCCATCATCATCATCATCATCATCATCATCAGCCTGATTACGCCCACTGCAGGGCAAAGGCCTCTCCCATACTTCTCCAACAACCCCGGTAATGTGACCCAAGTAGGTCCCATAGTTTGTTTCGAGCCCTGTTACTTCAGCGCAGAGGCGCGATGCGCTACCCATTCGACCACGGGCTACCCAGTGTCCCAGGTAGGTGGGAAAATGGTTAGATACAAACATAAATAGATACCCCCCCCCCGCACGTTCTTACATAAGATAATTTGTCTCCGGAAAGTGTGTAAAACGCACTAAGAATTCTAGCGCAATAAAACATTAAGGGGTTTTATGTTCGAAACCACGATATCATTACTACACATGACGTTGTGGGGGAGCTCCGAAATACTCTTGAGCCCTTCGGGCTCCTTAAGATACACCCAATGCTTGGTAAAAGAGCGTATCTGCATTCTGCCCGTATCTAAAGGTGGTCGCGGCAGCCGGGATACAAACCACGACTTCGAGCTCGACAGTGCAATACCATAGACACTGGGTTACCACTGCGGGTTGGGAAAAGGCTATTATCTACTCGTTATGCAACCTTTCTTCAGCAGCACTTGCACGCCCCACCTTTCTGTCTTATAAAAGCTTAATTGGTTGTCTTTGCATAGAAATCCATCCACGGAATCTATCAAGGCTCCACTCCTGCTGAAAGAAATTGATGATGGAATGTCTAATCTGTTTTTATTTGTTCTGTTAATAGCACCTGCTTTCGCGAGAACGTTCCAACGTTTTATGCCTTGTTTTACAGTAGTTGTGCCATGTGATAGTGGTCGCGGTGGAAATCAGTAACTGGGTGATAATTATGAATTTCACTGATATTCAGTAGCAAGACTATAAATTAATTACTTTATTTCACGTGTTTCCAATGTTGTTTTCATTGAAACTGCCCCCAGTGTTGTTACCTGTGTATCAGAAATGTGTCATGAAATGCAAGTTCATTTCATTTCTTGAAAAAGTGCAGCAGGTGAATCTGCGTTATTTTATTCCTTCATTATGGGATGACACTTAAATTGTTTGCCACTTTTGTTAGATTGCATTAACACTCAGTACGACAAAGCAGCCATGGTGTAATTTTGCTTCCATACACACCAACTATTTCAGACCACGACGCCGTAATGGCTATATAACTTCGCATCTCAATGGCTGCTGTTTCAAAGCAATAAATACACGAAAGAAGCTTTCGAGGTTCAATATGCGTAAGAAATATTAACAGAAACACTCTACCTTGACATCTAGCGCTTTCTTCTTTTGCATCTGTGTGTGTATGTGTGTGAAACTTTTCAAACCCGCACACATGTCTTCTACAGAAACATCCCCCATAGGACACAAAAGGATGAATAAAGTCGTTGGCTTGTATTTCAGAGCGGAGTGTGCCGTTGAAAGCGCCTCCACATTCGACACTTGCTTTCTTCAGCAATCAGAGTATGCGACTGCACACACTGGCGTACCGCACACCTAGGCCCGCGCAAAAGACGTGACCTGGTTATGAGTCCGCAGAAGGGGACACGCCTCGAAGTACACTTCCTATTTGATCTTCGCCTTCCCTCGATCCTGTATACGCACTTGGAGAGCACCTGTGTACACAGCGTCAAGCGTTTCCTGCGTTTCGTATTCGACAAGACGACTTCTGGTGAACAATAGGCGTTTCCTTGGTTCGCAATGTGCGTCCCACACACAGGACGCTTTATGTTGCACTGGCCGAATGTTAAAAGGGTAACTGGCCGCATTGCCAAACGACTTGCGGGTGTGTACGTACTGTTAAAGAATGCCTAAATATATATGCGCAATGATGTATATGTTCTACCCCATACACTTTAGGTAGGCATTGTAACCTTGGGTACCTATACTTAGCTGGTCAAAAAAATTTATTTCAGCACAACACTTCTCGTACCTTGGAGCAACACAAATCCCTGCAAAGCCATTTGTTAGGTCGGGCCATTTTCTACAAGCGTTCTCGTAATTTTTTCTCTGGAGTGTGTGCTTGCGTTGCTACAGCTTTTTGTTCATTCTTGTGTTGAGATAATTCAAGCATTTTGAACATCCACTTGTATGCCAAAGACATAAATCTTGTACAGTTTTCGTGCTTGAACTTTTGGATGTCTTCACATGAAAGCGCATTGACCGCCACGAGAAGGCCAGAGTGCTACACTGCCAACTAACATCTTTATTTCGACAGTACAAGCACTTGTAATGGCGGTAGTCGTAGGTGTTAACGCCTGGATTACGCACGCGTGTAGTGTCAGCACAGAATACTAATAAACAGCGGAAGAGGTTGCGATTGCGCTTGCGCTTACCGAGCCCCTCTCCGAGGTATTTCTTAGCGACTCACAACCTGCAATTCGCAACCACGCGTATTTCCTCCGAAGCTCTCCGGATCCTAAGGAAAGCTGGTCGACAGCACTTCGAAAGCACAACAATCAGGTGGTTCCCAGCGCACGTCGCCACCCCTACCTCTGAGGGCCCCCATAACTTGAACGAGGTAGCAAACCACTCGGAGCGAGAATATACTCCGCGCAGAGTCGGAGAACCCCTAGAGCTTCGAGTTTGGACCTCCTGGTGCAAAACATGCGAGAATGCTTAGTCAGATACAACGGCATCACCAAGCACTACCAGTTAGTCAGGTGGATATTGCGTCCACCTCCCCACAAACTGAAACGTCGCCAGGCAGTCGTCTGGCGAGAACTGCCGACACACACTTTCTCCAGTCCGGTGCGATTGCGGCATATTTTCCCCGTGCGATAACCGAGTGCTGATTGCAAGTTTTGTCATGCAACTAGAGTGGCGCTCTCGCACATGTTGTGGGAGTGTCCTGCTATGGCAGCTAAAATGGCAGTAGCTATGGAGTTTCTTGCATCGAAGTGGGCCGCCGCTTTGCGCAGCTCCAACCTCAAGACACAAAAGTGGGCAGTCCAGTGGGCACGAGATGGGGCGACTAGGCACGGCCTGGAAGTCCCCTCATGGGAGACCTGATCCCGGGTCGTTAAGCTTTGCAGCATTTTCAATAAAGTTGTTTCCATCTATTCATGGCGAAATGCACTTGCCAATTTGGATTCCGTGTCAAAAGGGCGGGTTTAAAGATCACGGCATAAAATTGCCTATCCATTCTAATACAGGGTTAGTGAGATGATGCACTGTTCACCTTATCTATTGGTGAAAAATGGTTGTAATAATTCTCCCGCAGTCATGCTCCGAGTCATTTTCAAAATATTATCTTCTGGTGGTGGCTGGTTGATACCTAGTAAAAAATAAACGAGAGTAAGCAGTGGAGATTGCTATTCTAGACGTCGCTAGCGAAGGCACTGCTGCTGCTCAAGATCTTCTAATTGTGATCACCAGCATCTACTATTAGCCTGGCGCTCTTTAGCAATACTTGTAAATTGCTCACACATTAATCAATTAATTAATTCTTTATTATTTAATTAGTTAGTTAATTAACTAATTTACCAGCATTCGCTGGAGCGCTTGCGCTACCTTCGAATATTATCAAGAGTGATTAGGGCTTCGTAATAGTTATTCACACTTTTCGAGCTTCTTGTGTGCAACAATAACGAAAATGATATATATAAAGGCACAAAAGTTGGACGATAATCCAACAGATACATTTGAACTTTGAAGGGTCTGATAACACCCCAACCTCGTGACATGATTGCTTAGCGCCTTTCTAAAATGTTTCGTAAGAATCTCTAGCACTCATCATCAAGAACATTTCAACCTTATCATCAAAGGCTGAGTTCCACACATGAAACTCCGATAAGCAAGTCCCAGTCCTTTTTGTATTGAATTAGCTACCTAATTTGTACACAGTTGAATTGTCGCATTGTCTGTCTTACTTCAAAACGCTCTAGTACCGCAGTTCTGGTTGCAGGTCAATATTAGATGACGAAATTTTATACCGCCTTATTACCCGCACACGGTGCAGCTAATAACAGTAAGGGGAAACTTTGATCTAGAAGTCAAAAATAGATACCAGTTATCTGGAACAAAAAAAAAACATTATTAAGTTTCGCCATCTATGTCCCAAAATATGTTAGTCTTTGTCAAAGTACATAAATTACAGCATTATCGAGTTGTAACGAAACAGATGAAAAAAAGAACATGCTCTTCACCAGTCAGTGCTCATGTTTGTTAAACAATGTTTTAATTGGCACACCGTGGGCAACACGATGCATAGGAAGAGCAAACGATGGCACCTATCTGCCGGAAAAGAAGACATACACTGATTCATATGCAGGACAGATTTCATGAACCATTTCTTTATCTTAATTCTATCACCACCTGCAAGCTGATTTCATTCCATTGGGTGTTGGTAAATTTTCTATCCATGTTGTGAGTTGTATAGAATCGTTCTCAACGATAAGTTTCCGCTGCCGTTCAGTGAAATGGTAGACTTAACTTTAGACAATCTTTGGGAAAACAGAAGAGAACTTCATTTATTGATGACATTCTGACATTCATGGCAGCTTTAGATCTGAGCTTTGAGTTTTCAGATGGTAATGTTTGATATGCCCTCTCCTCTTAGAAAAAATAGCTTTCACCTGATGACTCGGCACAATAGAACACCGGTAAGCATATCACACTGTCCTTGTTTTGCCTACAATTAATGCTGCGCAAGTCAGGCACACACTTACACAGGCAAGATTTACCAATCATGACAGCAAAATTCTAAGTGCTCGCTTCCCTCTGTCAGTCTTCAAAGCAGTGCTTGATTGCGTGTTACAGAAGCCAAAAACCAGTTGGGAAACCACGAGGCTGGTAAACAACAGGCAGTATGTACACCCAGTGAGCCATAGAAGAACGCGGCTCTGTCAGGTAAGGGGTCCCAGTTTTTTCTATTATCCAAACACGTTGGCTACGTTGTGCCATGCGATCGCTTGCACAAAACAGCGAAAGTCCTTGAAAGAAACACTCAAACCACTAAGGCATTATATATTATCTAGAGTGATAGAAATAGTATATAAAACTTCTGTAAACTGTGGCAAGTCTTATCGATACACCAATGGGACACGCTGATAGAATAGGAAAATGATGGGGAGCACTTTACTGTTTAAAAGAGGGATGCTTCGCGCAATATCCTCAGCCAAACCAGAGACCGTAATGCGAGGCAACTGACGCAAGAACATTAATCAGAAATTGATTTAATTGACTTCGCGATCCATTACATTTGCGGTATTCTTGAAGAAGTACTTTGAAAAGACTAACTTGAGAAGACTAACAGTAATTCAGGATTTCGTCGAGGTATGTAACGTGCAGGCATGGCAGGCGTCTGTGCTTGATATCGGGAACAGTCTCATCAAAAGTTGCCAGTTCGGTCCTGTCTGTCTCTAACCTACCTGTCTGTCTCTAATCTGTATCTGTTTCACGATGCTCACGCTGCACCAACACCGACACTTTCTGCCCATGCTGTTCGGTTACGGTTCCTTCTCGGCATTTCCTTTATAACAGAGGGAGGGGCGACACCAAAAAAAAGTCGGCGACCTAAATTGTGGCTTGTGAAGGGGCGTGCTAAGACGCCCCCTTGGTGCGATTGCGGCATAGCAGTTTTCGTTGACAGCAAGAACGCATCTCTCGCTGCCCCGTCCATCGAATTTACTCTGTCAATACCTCGCGACTTTTCGGCCCGTCGCTCGAGGCCGAAGGTTTCCTAAACAAGAAGGCGAGACCGAGAATACGGATGGACACTCTCCTTCCGCAAGAGTACCCTGGCTGGCGCCGTCGCTAAAGGGCTGCCAATTAAAATTCAGTGCGCGGCGCATTCGGTATCGGCTTGCTCGTTGAGTGCCGAAGAGATTAAGCGGGTGAAACAGTGCGCGGTCGACGAAGTGACCACGCAAGGCGATCCGAGAAGATGCGTGATCAGCGGGCGGCGTCACTCTGATGTCTTATCGCTGGCCTAACGTTTAGAGCTGCGACGAGGTGCCGTCCGATGACACGCGTGCGTACGCGACCCGTGATCGTCGCCCGTTTCTTGCCCTCGAGTCCGAAGTATCCTCTTTCTGCGAAAAAGAGCCGTTCAGTGTCCTCAGGGTGACGCAACACGAAAAGAATTGGCTACAGTGCCTCTCGCAAACCTGATAAACACGTTCTCGTGGAATAACGAGCAGGCGACGCTCCCCTTCCTGCTTTGCTTTTAGATATGACAGCTTGCTTGGCTTTTCCTTCATTCGCTCGTTTCACTTGGTTTGGCCATTCTGATTCCTGCCTTCCACTAAAAAAGCACTCGGTTCAATACACCGTGGCTGTGAAAATCTCCTTGATCGCAGTGCAATTCTCAACGACGTCCGCCTTTTCACCTTCTCCTCTCTAAAACAGCAGAGAAACAAGGAATCGTTAAACTGGCACCAATGGTACGCACTTCTCTCTTAAATAAACTTTTACGACTGCGCTGAGGCAGTTTTGATTATAATTTCAATATTCGCCCGGTTGAGGTGAACTTATTGCATAGACGAAAGCAATCTCAAAATTCCAAAAAGATATCATGACAAGGCACTCTGACTCGGTCTTACAAAAGGTTGGAGCGGAGCCACGCTTCTGCCAGAGCGGTCCGTGAATTTCTCTGGGGGCAGTGACGCAGTAACGTGAGCTATGGCTCACTCGTTGGAGGCGCGATACACCACGCGGCCTGTTTGGATCGCACCGCTGGTACGATCTGTTGGGAACTCGGCGCTGACGCCCGTGGTTGTACCTGGGTCGCAAGCCCCAAGGGTAGCGTTGGCTTGGCGGCCTGGGGTACAACTGGAAGCATCCGAAGGTCCCGGCAAAGCATGAGTCGACTGGTAACAACGAAACAACTTGTTTATTTTAACATCGCAAAGAGTTGGCGGTCAGGTTTGACCGAAGTAGAGAGACGGGAGAGCACTTCACTCAACAGAAGAAATCGGAGCCCTCCTTTTGGCGTCCGGGGGCAGCTGTTTTTATACTCTCGCAGTTGAGGGCAAGAAGGAACCCCTCAAAAGACGAGCACGTGAATGTACAATGGGCTAATGGTGACGCACACTGTCGTAGCGCTGCCGTAGCACCATGTCGAGCACGATCTCGTAGCACCCTGTCGTAGCGCTGCCGTAGCACCATGTCGAGCACGATCTCGTAGCACCCTGTCGTAGCGCTGCCGGTCGGGCACAATGACTGTAATGAGAGGATGATCCCTGCTTTCGCATCGCCTGGTTCGGGCACAATGACTGGAATGAGAGGGTGATCCTTTGCGGTCGCATCGCCGCAGTCGCGCCTGGAAACACCTGCCGATGAGCGTTGCGGCGACGACGATCGGGCAAAAATGTCTGCCGCCCCGCCGCAGTCGCGCCGGCAAAACCACGTGTCGCAGGCGAAACGCAACAGACCGCCCCGCCGGGGGAAGGAGATCCCGATGGACAGGGGACTGCATCCGCTGTCCGGAGGGATATCGCTCGATGATGCTCATAACCGAAGTCGGGCGTCCCTCGACGTTTCTTGAGCGCAGCGCACAGAGAAGGCCTCGTTCTCTCGTTCAGGTTCGCACGGGACACTGCAAAGTGACTTCGGGAGAGTTCACATTTTTGTTCTCGTTCCCGGCAAGCGTTAGAACTACGCTGAAAC